>NC_057943.1:10348953-10451453 GCF_018555375.3 Anguilla rostrata | reverse complement strand
GGAGAGCTCGTAAAAGCAGGGCGCAGCTACTGGCCTACTGCTGGCCCAGGCTGAAACGCAAACCTGAGAGAGAGAGGGAGGGGGAGAGAGAGAGGGGAGAGGGAGGAGAGAGGAGGGAGAGAGAGAGAGAGAGAGAGAGAGAGAAAAAGAGAGGGGAGAGAGAGATAGTTAGAGAGAGAGAGAAAGAGGGGACAGAGGAAGAGAGAGAGAGGGAGAGGTAGAGAGAGAGATAGAAAGAGGGGAGGGAAAAAGAGAGGTAAAGGCAGACAGAGAGTTAGAGACAGAGAAGGAGGGGAGGGGAAGACAGAGAGATAGAGGGAGACAGAGAGAGAGAGAGACAGAGAAGGAGGGGAGGGGAAGACAGAGAGATAGAGAGAGTGGCAGGATCACAGGCTCCGCTCTCTCTGACCTGTGAACTCTGTGCTTCGCTATGGCCTTGGCGGCGTCCCCTGTACAGCACAGCGCAGAGGAGCGTGTGTGAGCGTGCGCAGTGCCTGCTGGCCTGGATTCAGATAGAGAGAGTAAGCGTGCACACAGGGCCTTCTGCCCTGGATACAGATAGAGAGAGTAAGCGTGCACACAGGGCCTTCTGCCCTGGATTCAGATAAAAGAAGAGAAAGAAGCACCTGGACTGCCTACAGGGCAATCAGCTTAGTCATATTTACGGGAAAACCCTTTCTACAGCACTAACCAACTGCTAGGACACATTACACAGTGGGTTTGTTTGTGTGTGTGTGCGTGTCTGTGTGTGTGTGAGTGAGCATAGTGTTTTTGTGTGTGTGTGCCTGTGTGTATGCGTATGGTGTGCTTGTTTGATTATGTGTGTCTGTATAGTATGCACAATTCTTTGCTGCTTTGCTTTCATTTACATGGGGATGTCAGGCCCGAGCAGAATCTTGACCACAGGAAGTGAAGAATTTATTGCCTGTGGAAGTCACTTGTGTCGTGATCTTAATGTGGGCAACACCTAATGAGTCCGGAGTGTATGTACAGTCACTTCTATGTTCCAGCCTCAACACCAGGAAACCATAAATTATAACAGGTCAACCCGAAAGGTCTTCTTACATTACTACTTCAAATATTTATTTATTGAAACATCAAATTGAATTATTTACAGGAACAAATGTCAGAAAAGGATATGGATATATAGTGTGACATACAGTATATAATACACTTCTTTAAAATAGAAAAAGTGAATTAAGATGTAAATTACAGCTTCTTGAACCAGGCCCAAGTGCTTTAAATCACTCGGAGAAACCCATCCTCACCAGGCACAGCAGCTTATAAAGTCAAAGGAAGCTTGCATGTATCCTTTAGACAATATAACTTTAACTCTGACTGTGCCAGTAATGTTTGGCAGTCTTTCCAACTAAGGAGGAGAATCCATGGAATAATACACATATAAAATACAGAATAAGCCTTAAATACCAGATTGTGCAATGTGTAAGATAACCAAATTATTTATTTATAAATTTTAATTACTCAGAATTATTCGTTTAGAGGGGCTTAATGATAAAATATCATCAACTTTAAAACGTTTGTGAGTTGGTCAGGGAACTGGCGATGTTAAATCGTTTTGTTTGTGTAACAACGAAACTTTCACCAAATTGAGCCACTTTAAGAAAACAAACATCGCAGCAGTTACTTGGACATGGGGTGGAGGAATAATTTGTCATGCTCCAAGCTTTTGTTTGCAATTATTTTTTAACTTAGAACAGACAGAAATATCTTAATATCCATATTAAACATGAAAGAATATTCTGGACAACATCATCTACATTTGTGTGCAATCAGCAGGCAAACATTTAGCAATCACCACAAATCATCATTTTATCAGTAATAAAAGACAGGATGAACTTGATGACGGTGACGTGACGTTCCGAGATCGTTTCACATAAAAGGACAGGAAATGCTCATGGCTTCCAAGGAAACAGAAGTCTGTCCTTTGATGTGTATCTATCTGGCAACTAATCCAGGATAATTTTAATTTTATTTTATGGTTTGCTGGAGTCACTTTTACAAGATCCTCTCGTGTTTTTTTTTTCAAGTTTGAATTCTGTTATCACATCCAACATTATTTCTGTAATGATGTTTTTGAACAATGTTTCTCGACTTCATTAAATGAGATCAATCTCAACTGGCAGTCAATAAGTCAAGAGCTTGCCCCCTTCAGCGCTCAAAGATTGGCCTCCCAGCCACACTAGGGTTTTGGAAGGCCTAAGGCCAGAGGTACTGTCACGACAGCCTATGTGTGTGTGTGTGTGTGTGTGTCTGTGCATGTGTGTTGTCTTTCCCAATATCCACACATTTTTGTGAGTGGGGAAATCAGTGTGTTCATTAGTGTTTGTTGGCACCAGCTGAGCAGGAATGTCAAAGCGCTGACGGCTGAATTAAGCACCCCTCCAGCCCGGGTCACCCAGCGCCTACACCGAGCCAACAGACCTCCCACATTTACATCCACAAAAATACAACAGCAGCGGGAGCAGCAACAACAACGAGAGCAACAGCAACAACAACCGAAATAACAACAACAACCACAATAACAACAACCACAACACTAGCAACAACAACCACAATAACGACAACTACAACAACCATCGCAATAACAACAACCGCAACAACCACAATAACGACAACTACAACAACAACCATAATAACAACAACAGCAAAAACAACAACAAATCACTAAGACAGGCTTAAAATCATATGAGAAAATGGCTGGGGGCAGAGAGATGGGGCTGTAATTCTAAGGGGATAAAGGGTGACAACAGGTGGGGAGGGGTAGAAACCGGAGCCCAATTGTAGCTGTAAATGAAGATTTGGCGCAGATGGTTCTACTCAGCTCGCCGCTCCACACCTCGTGGCTCTAGTAAACCCTGTTGCCGTGAAATGCAAATTCGCTTTATGAGATTCCAATTCAGAGCGCTCTGTACCTTCAAATATAGCCCTCAAATTCAAACCTCCTGCAGCAAACTCCCTACTCCAGCTCCACAAAAAAAGCCAGGCCTTTCAAAACACAGGGGATTATTACAGGGAGAGAGAGAGAGAGAGAAAGAGAAAGAGTGGAGTGTCTCAGGTTTGGGGGGCAGATAAACCTGAACTCCACCTGATTGGAAACAGATGAGCCAGATGGCCTAATGGGCCCTTGTGCTTGCCTTGCAAGCGTCTCCCTACGTTGTCGGTAGATCGCCTCTCCAAGATTTTATTTATTTATTTTTTTGGTGAAGAGCGCTCGGACGTGAAACGGCACGGCACCGTTGTTACCCCTTCCAGTTCAAACGCATTATGTAACCCGTGCGCCGATTTCGTACGGTCGGGGGATTGGAAAGCCCACGTGTGGTGTCTGCCTAGCAGGATTAGCCACGCGAGGGGGCTACCCGAAATAAAGAGAGACATACTTTATTGGTAAATGAGGATTACAGAGTATCTGTGAAGTCTCAGTTCACGGTTGGCGCTTGTTACAGGAAAGCCTTCTCACGCCTGTGCAGGCTCAGAAATGACGCGCGGCACAGTCGACCGGCTCTTTGTTACTGACAGCGATGGGGGGAAAGGAGCTCTTACACCTTTGCATAAAACCATTGTTTCAGATTAAAAAAAAAAAAAAAAAAATTCTCAACATTTGGCTGGGATTAAAACACCCAACAATAAATCCATTGAGCTCCAATAACTCTAGGCTGATTCATGTCAAGGGCCAGTTTAAGCACCTTTCCATTCTCTCGCTCTCTCTCTCTCTCACTCTCTCTCTCACACACACACGCACACACACACACGCACACGCACGCTCTCTCACACAGGCATGTACCATGCTCTCCCTTGCTCTCTCTCTCTCTTTCTCTCTCTCTCTCACACACACGCACGCACGCACGCCGTCTCTTTTGCTCTCTCTCTCCCAGGCTCTGTGTCGTTTGACCGTATATCACGGCCGCATACAGCGGGGCGATCACTTCCAGGCCGAGGCTTGAGATATGTTTATGGCTGCCACTGCCCTTAACCCCAAAGCCCTCGCCTTAACCTTAACCCTAACAATGACTCCCAGGCCTTGACACGAGGATAATGGATACCCGAGACCCACGCGGCTCTACACCCGGGGCCGATATATTGGACAGGCTTTTAATTAAGTCGCACATCTAATATAAGAGGCCAGGACCACATCCATTTGTTTTGTGTTTAACACAATATCGAGAGCATGTCAGTCAAGCCCCGCGATGCGCATTCATTTACCTCCACAGTGAGGTTAATATATGGATGGCTCAGACCCCTTCTTTGACAATGGTAGCTAACATTGTGCATTAGGGTGATTGCACTAGAGGGTGTGTGATACACTGTGGGCGGTGTGATGTTAGATAAAGGCTGTGAATTCTTTCCTGCGCACCATTATGAACAGCCAGAGTCCCACAGTGCTAATCGCGGGACAAACAGGAGGGAGGGCAGAGGACACATGGATAAGGACCACTCAAAATGGAGCAAAAAGATTTTAGGAAGCAGGAGCCAAATTTTGAATCACCAGCTTTGAATGATTGTGAAATGAGTAATCAAATTTTTTGATAATGATAAAAATAAAAAAAAACACGCCAAGGTGTACACAACGGAATAAAGGGAACCATTATTCATGAACAATTACAGCAAGAACACTTCTGAGATACTGCACAAATTATAAGCTTCATGTACTGTCACAGAAATGCACAATGTTATACAGTGTTATTCATTATGCATGTCAGCTCCAAGACACACACACACACACACACACACACACACACACACACACACACACACATTGATACTACTGTATTTGAACCTGCAAAGGCAAGGGATGACCAGCTTAAAATAGCTGCAGCGTCACTGAGTTTGCACAGAATACTGTAATACGGTACACAGGGTGGTGTAAAAGGACCCTGTGATGGCTAAACTGCTCTGAACTTCGACACTGAGAGTGCACTTCCACCCAGCTGTAGAGGAACTGCAAGTTTCTCACAGAGCTGGACATTTGGCTCTCTGCGTAGATCGATAACAGTTTGCAGAAGCGAAGCTCTGCGTTGGAAATGGCAGGCCGTGGGAAAAAAAGGTATGAGAGATGTAAACGGGGGTGAGGGTGTGATAGGTGCGGTATGGGACTGTGGAGGTGTGAAAGAGAAGGTGGGGGGGGGGGGGCGAGGGGGGAGACAGGTAGTGTCACAACATGGGGCTGCGAGAGGCTGATGTGGTAATACAGGGGGAAGGTGTGAACAGGCCCCCCGCCCCGCCCCCCTCCTGACAGATCACAGATAGCAGAGCAGGGGCTGTTTAGACAAGCTGCCATCCGTCACCGGGGAGAGAGCACCGGGGCTGACACAACAGAGACACGCTCCCCCCCCGCCCCCCGCTCCCCCCCGCCGGCGGCGCACCTGACTCCTCACGCCCTGTGGCCGTTGCATCATCCCACTAGATCACAGGTCTAATCACTGCTGCTGTCAGAGACAAGCAGCCACCAGTGAGGCGCTGTAACCCGGACAACCAGGGGAAATTAAGCAACGTAAACGCTTCACTTGCACCCCTAACAAGAGTGAATGAAATAATTTGTTTCACCATAAGCAGTGTATTTGTTATTATTTATTAAATCTCAGGGACAGAGATCATTATAAGCACAGAACTGTCCCGCTGTTGAATGGCCACTAGAGGCTCTGTTTCACAGCAGAATTATCTCGACGATCTCATCACCACATTTCTTTACAATAAGAATCTTTTCAAAAGGGGGAATGAAAAGAAAACTTGAGAGAGAGCGCTGACTATTAACTATGAATTATGTTACTGGTATGCTAGTAATAATTATTAATGTCACATATGCATATTCAGTGCTTTCATTACTGTTTATAGCAGAAGCAGTGGTTTTGATGACCAGATCTCATAATTTATGCAAATCCAATTGATTAAAATCTGTTATTATAGACTAAATAAAAGCATAATCAGTTGTACAGAACACTTGCAATAATTCTGCCGGCAACCCCTTGAACCGGTCTGGAGGAAACTGCGGGCTGTCGGTACTTCTAGAGCACAGTCAGTCGAGTTGACAGCTTTTATGAAACATCGAACCCGGTGGTCCCCGGGAAACGCCGGCTCCACAGGCTGGACCACGGAGGTGATTTTAACCCGGGAGAAAGCGGGGGGGGTACGCGACACGATGCTAAAGATGGCTAACAGCTTCTGCACGGCCCGGCAATCTGACATCCACTCAGGACCGTTTCTTTTTCTTTTTTAGGGGGAAATTGTTTAAATATGCCGCGGATAGCCGCTCTGCCTAAACGCACCTGGCACCGGACGGCCCTCTAATGGAGCGCTGCGCTGGCGCGGAGGCCAACGGGGAGCTGCACCCTTCAGAGCTCACCGGAGGGACGGGCGGGGCGGGGCGGGGCGGGGCGCTTCATTTCGGCAGAGCGCAAACGCGCTATCGCCTCCCGCAGGCGTGGGGAGAGCCGAAAGCACCGCGGGTGTTTTGGAAGTGTGTTTGCCGAGCGGAATGCCACCACGGATAAGGCACCGATTCGGCACACCCTGTCCATGCAGGGGGGGGGGGGGGGGGAGTGCTGGTAGAGCCCAAGTAATTGACATGATGGCCATGTGGACTTGCTGAAAAAAAAATACAAAATGCTGAGGGAGAGAGAGGCCAAAGAGGGAGAGAGGGGAGAGAGAGAGAGAGAGAGAGAGAGGAGAGAGAGAGAAAGAAGAGGAGAGAGAGAGAGAGAGAGAGAGAAGAGCGTGAGAGAGAGAAAGAAACAGAGGGAGAGGAGAAGAAGGAGAGAGAGAAGAGAGAGAGAGAGGAGAGAGAGAGAGAGAGGAGAGAGAGAGAGAGGAGAGAGAGAGAGAGAGAGAGAGAGAGAGAGAGAGAGAGAGAGAGAGAGAGAGAGAGAGAGAGAGAGAGAGAGAGGGAGAGGGAGAGCCCTGCCTGCCCTCGGCATGCCAGCAGAATGTACAGGTTATCGCCGGGGCCAGACCTCCGGCTTTGACCTCATTAACTAATGTGACCGCGCCGGCACCTTCCTCAGCTGCTATCACTGGATCTGGTGTCGGGGGTGTCTGCCCTGCTGACACCCAGGGGGTGACCCCCCTGCCCCCTCCTCCAAAACAAAGGCCCCCCCTGCCACCTGACCCAGGACAGAGGCTTTAACGGGATACCTAGGGGACAGATACAGGGACCCAGTGGCGGGAACAAAAACCCTTTCCCAATTACGAGAGGATTTGACCATGAGAAGCACAATACAAAACAAAAAATATAATACAAAATTAGTTATATATGCAGACAGACAATGACAAAAGAATGATATTAATAATGCATATTAATAATGGATCCAATATGGATGGAACAAGCGTTTCCATGTCGCATGTATTCACAGAGGGCTCACTGAGTTTTCTCCCTCCCCAGTTTCTGAGCAGGAGAGAGTGTGTGTGTGTGTGTGTGTGCGTGCGTGCGTGCGTGTGTACCAGGGCTCAGCTGTGTAACCCTGCCAGCTCACGCTCATGGAAAACACGCAGGTGAGGGCTGTGACTGTCGGTGGGTTTTTTCCATGTTATTTGCCACTTACGCCGGGTTTGAGGTCACGCTTGTGTAAGCGGACGGTTAATGATGTTGTTTCCTCTATCCGAGGGCCAAAGAAAATGAAACTATTGCAGTGGTACCCACAAATTGCTTTTAAAAAAAGGATTTCAAACATATTGAGAAGGGTGACGAGCCCCCGTTCAGTTCTGTGGTAGAGAAAACACAGAGAAAAAGACTTTGGGGGAACGTACCGCGTTCTCAGCGCAAACGTTTAGTTCAGACATATGAGAGGGCATACGATTAGCTCGTTTCTCCCAGGCAACATTTCTGCAGCATCACCTGCTCCCCCAGCATGCATCATTTTTAAAAACGACCTCGCCGTCGCCCGTTATTAAAATGATTCTGTAAAGAGGCGCGCCGCGTTCACCTGGGGACCGCCTCGGAGACGACCCCGCTGACGGGGACGGGCCGGAGGGCGTGTTTAGGGTAAACACAGGAGCGCCCTCTCCCATGCCCGAAAACCATTTTCCCCCTCAGCGCGCGAGCGATTAATCAGCGCGCTAATTTGGGCTAACGCGGCGCGCATGTGTAAACGAAAGCTCGACAAAGCGCCCTGATTAATGGCGGGAAGCGACCGCGCGGCCGCGCCCGTGGAAACGACACGCGTGGGGCCCCGTATCCGCGGCAACGCAAATTAAAAAGGCATAACAAGAGGATGAGTTATTGCAGACGGGGGCCTGCGTGGACATCATCATCCATCCCCTGAATGTCCCCCCCCCCCGGTTACCCCCCCACCCCGCGCCGTTCCGTTGGGACAGCGGCCGCTCCTGTTGGGTGAGCGCTCGCGTGGAGGCATTAGCCCGCCTCATTACTGACAGACCCCGCGTATTAAAACTGCTCCCCCTGAATTTAGAGAGCAGTAAACACCGGGCACGTATAACAATTATGCAATAAAAGCCATAAACAAACGCCTTTAATTCCTTCAAGAGAAATTCCATTATAGCCGCAGTAACAATACGCAGGAGGGTTGGGGGGGGCGGGGGAGGGGGGGGGGTTGTGGGTGGGGGGGTGGGGGAGGTGGGGGTGTTGGCTAGGTGTTGTTTGTGACCGGGAGGGTCGGGCCACATCGATGTCTGTGGAGACGCCGAGGGGGGAGACAGACTGTACCTGCTGGGGGCCGTGGACTCAAAGGCCCTTTCAGGTGTAGGTCTCTCCACGAGCCACGCTGGCATGGAGACGCCATAAATGAGCCCCTCTCCATTAGTGTCTGTTTCACCGGCCGGCGCTGCTCCGGCTGTTCTTTTCATCAGAGGAGATCGAGCCACGTTTCCCCGCTGATCTTTACAAAACACACATCTCCCCAGCATCTCCTAGCATTTACTTAATAATTTAACACTGTGCCACCATCTATAGAATTTCCATAAAAGAGAGGTAGAGAGTGAGAGAGAGGGAGAGAGAGAGAGAGAGCAAGCAAGAGAGAGCGAGAGAGGGAGAGAGAGAGAGAGAGAGAGAGGGGAAAATAACAGACGAAAGGAAAACACAATTGCAGGATCGATGGTGCAAAAAATTGGTTTATTGAGTGGCCTGTCTCATATTTCCCCAAGACACAGATAAGAGAATGGTGTGAGAGCCGCCTCCATGTACGCTGCTGCTGGAGGAGGGGGGGGGGGGAGGGAGAGGAAAAAATGAAATGAGATTATTGATGTTAGACGTCAAAAATAATTGCTCAGATTTGGGCTCAGAGGAATGAATAAGATGCTGATGGGTTTGGTGATCCATGAAAGCTTGATTTCACGAGCGGGCCAGGATGTCGGCCAACGTATTGGAATTTAATTTCTGACCCCTGGAGGACTCGGGGGGGGGGGGGGGGGGGGGCTGCTCCGAATGCCCCAAGAATCTTAACAGCGCAAATAAAGCACCTCCACCTGCAATTTGCTGTTTGAGGGCTTACTTAAGAGAAGAGAAAGGTAACGCGGTCCGTAAACACAGAAGACGGCAGACCGTTACAGATTAGAAGTGACTGGACTCCGGCATTGTGTGCGGGAAGCGTGAGCTCATTATGAAAATAAAAAAAGCATAGCAAGACATGATTAATGCTGAACCGAGGCTCAGAAAGACCTCAGGAGCAGCGCTGAAGTTCACTTAAGTCCCTGGAAAAGGGAGCTTGTGAGCTCTCTCCTGTGTATTTATTCCTTGTCACAGTGCGTACAAAAGTGATGAGATTTAATACAATAAACAGGCCAAATGGACGGAAACCATGCTTGAGAGGAATACCGAAATACTTAAAGCCATATTTTCTGATGCGAAGGGTTTATTCTTTTTTTGTTTTTTAATGGAAGAAAATTCCTCCAGCTCCCAGCTGTCTCCGTGCAGTATGGGAAATTCATAAGAGAGCGTGAAATCAGAGATGATCTGGCAGCTGAAAGTGACCTACAGCAATCCGCACATGTCCACAAAGATACAATGAGGGCATTAGGAAGAGAACAGCACACAGCTTCACTGACTGAAACATGTTTATAATGTATCTGTCTCTCTCACTTCACACTTTTTGTACACACACACACACACACACAAATTTACCTTAGTAAAATATCCAGCTGTATACAGGATTATGTGTAGATTCATACTATGTACTACGTCCACCTGAATTTTCTTTTTTGCTTTCGTTAAGGAAATTGAGACAGATCAGCCATTTTGCTGTTTGCTTTTCAGCAGAAGGTAACTTAAAAAACATGTATACATGCCTACAAATCACCTGAAAACTGCAAAACAAACTGGCACCTTCACTACTGTCTGATGATACTTTTCTGGCTCATATGCTCGCCTGTGATTGGCTGAAAGTGGAAGGAGTATCTGTAACTCCATGAGCTCGGGTTCACAACAGGAAGTCACAGAGCCGGGGTGTGCAGTGGACACACGGCACCTCAGAGGTATCGCTGCTTAGACCGAGACAGCAGGGGAACCGCAGAAACACAAACCCGACTGTCCACCCCGAGAATGGGATTAGGTTGGCCAAAAAAAAAACACACAACTGCAGAAGAAAGAAGTAGGAAGGGGGAAAAAGGATATAAAAGAATGTCTTTTTGTCTAGATATTTTTGATCTCCTGGGTCTACACCTTTTCTTTGGGGGGGAGGGGGGGTGGTTCAGGGGTTTTTTTAGGGGGTGGGGGGGGGGTATTGACCCGCCCCCACCGCTAGCAGTGGTCATGTCTGGTGTAGAGTGCCCGGGGCGAATCCCAAGCGCAGATGGAAGGGGCAGCTCTGCCAGCAGCCCGTACAAAAGGCAGTGTTGGGTGATTGAAATTCACTCCGGCTTGTCCCTGCTCTGTCCTGAAAGTGATACCTGTAGAGTAAAGGCTCTGACCTGCTAGCCCCCCAGCCCCCCCCCCCCCACCCCTACCCCACCCCCCCTCGCTGCCGTGCATTAGAGTGCCTCTTTATTGGGCCCTGGCGACGTCACACAGAGACCCCAATGCCGCTTAATCAGATAGCTTTCCCGCTCGCTGAATAGCCTGTCTCTGGCGCCGTGTGTGGCAGCAAACCGCCTCCTTTCATCCGGCCGCCTTCAAACAGCGTGGCGCTCAGATCTTTTTTCCTCGCCTTTCCACAACTCCACAACATTTCAATTTCGTCCGCCCCCCCCCCCCCAACACCCCGCGACATCGCCACAATGGAGTGGCGCGGCGGCGAGCCATTTTCGGTGGTCGTTGGGAGACGTGTCCCCTCCCCTTGATCTCCTCGGACCGTCGCCGCAGACGGAGGTGCGGACGTTTCGTAGACCAGCGCCCGACACACACCCTCCCCCCGCCCCCTCGCCTCTTCAATCGAGGAATCATCTCAGTGGCCGTGTCTCTCTTTCAGTCAGTCACTTCTGCTGAACAACGAGCTCCATCTCCCCTGCGTGCGCACCTGAACTGAAGCTCGCCAGCCCAGTAATTACCCCTCACCTGCCCGTCGCACGCAGACATCCAGCCAAACTGAAGAGCCAGGATGGTCAGAATGGCCTCCTCTAACCAGCAGGTTCTCACCATTCTCATGTTCTACTGGAGTTATATTCTCTCTGCCCCAAAGATCAAAATCTGAAAACAGCCTCATACCCCCTCCCCCTCAAAAAAAAACACCAAGAAACAAAAGTGTGCCATACACAAGGCAAGACCTGACATTGCTGTAAAACCATAACAAGGACGGTAGACAATGTAAGGAAGAGGAGAGCGGAGTGTGTATAACTGTGAGGAAGAGGAGGAGAGAGGAGTGTGTTTAACTGTGAGGAAGAGGAGGAGAGAGGAGTGTGTTCAACTGTGAGGAAGAGGAGGAGAGAGGAGTATGTTTAACTGTGAGGAAGAGGAGGAGAGAGGAGTGTGTTTAACTGTGAGGAAGAGGAGAAAGGAGTGTGTTTAACTGTGAGGAAGAGGAGGAGAGAGGAGTGTGTTCAACTGTGAGGAAGAGGAGGAGAGAGGAGTGTGTTTAACTGTGAGGAAGAGGAGGAGAGAGGAGTGTGTTTAACTGTGAGGAAGAGGAGGAGAGCGGAGTGTGTTCAACTGTGAGGAAGAGGAGGAGAGCGGAGTGTGTTTAACGGCTGCAGGGTTCTGCGTGTGCTGCAGCCCTACTGGTCAGCCCCAGTCTCAGAGGCCCTCGTCCCGGTTGGGGATGAGGAGCGGGACACGGAGGGGCGAAGGTGTTCCCGCTGTTTTCCTCATCTCCATTCCTTTCTTTAACGAGCCCCCCTGAAGATGCCCCGCGCACCTCCAGCTTTAATGTTGCGCCGGCAGGAGCGTTTCCTGTCCGCCTCAGATTACAGGCCGGGGGGGGGGGCGGCTCGTAATCAGACCCCGGCGGCCGGCGTTCGCCCCCCCGCCGTGAATCGTGCGTTTTCGAGCCGACCGTTTTACTGGCGGTATCCGTAAAATAATTCTGCCCTCCCTCCCGACCCCCCCGCGGTCGGCATCAGTAAATACCGCTGTCATCAAAGTGTCTGTGCGCGGGAACCTGAGACGCGGGAGAGAGGGGCATCGCCCGGCCCGGCCCGCGGCGCAGACGCCCCCCGCCCGCTCTCTCCGAACGGGCGGCGGACGAAGCGGGCGCGCCTCTGGGCACCCGGCCACGCGGGCGTCTGGGTAGACCGCTTCGATAATCGATTCGTTACACAGACAGTGAAAATCCATCCCATCGACAAGCCGCCGCCGCCGCCTGGAGAGCACCGCACTCCGTCTGACACCAGCCCTCCGCACATCGATTAAAAAAAACCTGTCTGTGTCCAGGCGCCTGTGTCCGCACGCGTCCGTGTCCTACGCTCGTCCCCCCCCCCCCGCGCGTTAGCGTCCCCGGCGAATCTGCCGCGCGTCCAGCTCGCCCGTTCGGGCCCCTGGCGGCCGCCTCTCCCCCGCCGCGGGTATTGACGTTTTTCCCGCTAACCTTCTCGTTTACGCCGGCTTTAGTGCCGGGGCCCGTTATCTGATGTGCCCACGGTTTGGAGTTTCACTCTTCCTCCCGCTCCCTTTCTCCCCCGTATTCATTCTCTCTTCCTGTGAGCTGAAAGTCAAGCTTCCCTTTACAAAAGCATGCGCCCTTATCGGGGTCACCCCGCGACCCGGAGTCACAGCGGCAGCCACAGACCGCTGGCTCCTTTCTGAGCCGGGAGACGGGAGAACCCCTCCATTCCCCCCCCATCCTCCCCCCGTCCCCTCCTGGGACGGGCGGCTACGCAGTGGGCAAGCCGGACACAGGGCAGGACACAGAGACGCCTCATCAGGGGCAGGAGATCAGCCGTCGAAACGGGCGCCGCCACCGCCGCCTCCTCCCGTCACCGGGGGGAGCTGCGGTATCCGGCAAACGCACCGCCGTAAAAAAAAGCGTTGATGTGCGAGCAGCACGAGGTCAGCGCATGAACACAGCAGCCTATCAGCACCATCACCGCCTCACTTTCCCACACACTCAGACTAATGCAGGGGTGGCCAGTACTTATCTGAAAAGGGCCGGGTGTGGGTGCAGGCTTTTGTTTTAGCCCAGGACCTAAGACACCCGATTCAACTAATTAACTAATCATGGTCTGCAATCAAGTAGAATCAGGTGTCCACACCGGACACCCCTGGTAGAATGAATTAGACAGACAGGCAAACGCACCCAAACAGACAGACAGGATGTACCAAGGAAAGATGAGAGGTAATTAGTCAGTGGTAGCTGACAATATCAAAGCTATAATATATTATATAGCCGGCCTCTGCAGTCTCATTGGTCCAGATGAGCTGTGGTGGGGGGGCCAGCGGCGCGGGGGTGGGAGGGGGCGCAGTGGGGGAGGGGGGCGCAGTGGGGGAGGGGGTCCCGCGGTGGACGCACAGCGAGTCTGCCTCCCAGCAGCAGGCCGGGTGGGTGGCCAGAGGAGCGGGGAGAGGAGAGGTATCGCTCGACCTCCTTGGCTGAGAATTCAATCTGTTTCTGTCTGCGCGGCTCCTACATCGTCACTTCGCTGATAGGGATCGAGCCGGGGGGCTGCTGGGGAGTCAATCACCCCCCCCCACCCCAAAACGCCCCCCAACCGCCCCCTTAAAGGGACCCTGCGTCTCCCAGCTCTGCTCCTCCCAGTCTAAGTCAGCACCTCCCCAGCACGGCTCCCATCCCTGGGACTCTGAGTCCATGTCCCTTCTGCTCTACTCTATTCCGCCCTTTCCTGAATCCAACATGAACTGGGTGGCAGTTCAATAGTTCATAGTTCAATTCATGGATGTACAGTAGGAAACATTGTGCATGTGTAAATGAAGGGTTGTAGGAGAGGGGGTGATTCAGTGTGCATGCATGGTACGGAAGAGAAAGGGAGAGAGACAAAGAGAGAGGGTGAGCAAAGAGAGAAAGAGAGAGTGAGGATGTGTGTGGGCGCAAGAGAGTGAGAAATTTAATACAAAAAAATTTATTTTTTAAAAGCGTTTTAAAAGTTATAATTTTTCCAGCACAGCTTTCATTAGTTACAGTAATTGTAATGTAATAATATTATTTTAGATTTTGTTATACATATATGCACTATTATCTAAAATGCTATTATATAACAATATAACATAAATCATTACATTTTATGTGTGTGAGTGTGTATTTCAGAAACAGGAAGAAGGCAGATTAGTGTGTGTGTGAGAGAGTATATGCATGTGTGTGTGAGTGTATGTGGGAGTGCATGTGTGTGTGAGAGAGTATATGTGTGTGTGTGTCTGAGAGAGAGAGAGAGAGGGGGTTCTCCCTCCTCTATGGAGGATGTGTGTGAGTGTACGTGTGAGTGCATGTGTGTGTGAGAGAGTATATGTGTGTGTGTGTGTGTCTGAGAGAGAGAGAGAGAGGGTGTGTGTGTGAGAGTGAGTGTGTGTGTGTGAGAGAGAGGTAGGGGTGTTCTCTCTCTCCTCTCAGGAGGATGTGTGTGTGTGTGTGTGTGTGTGTGTGTGTGTGTGTGTGTGTGTGTGTGTGTGTGTGTGTGTGTGTGTGAGAGAGAGAGTGTGTGTGTGTGTGTGTATGTGTGTGTGTGTGTGCTCTCCTCTCAGGAGGATGTGTGAGTGTGTGTGAGTGTGTGTGTGAGTGAGTGTGTGTGTGTGTGTGTGTGAGGTAGGGGTGTTCTCTCCTCTCAGGAGGATGTGTGAGTGTGTGTGAGTGTGTGTGTGTGTGTGTGTGTGAGAGGTAGGGGTGTTCTCTCCTCTCAGAAGGATGTGTGTGTGAGTGAGTGTGTGTGTGTGTGAGTGTGTGTGAGTGTGTGTGTGTGTGTGAGAGAGAGGTAGGGGTGTTCTCTCCTCTCAGGAGGATGTGTGTGTGTGTGTGTGTGTGTGTGTGTGTGTGTGTGTGTGAGTGTGTGTGTGTGTGTGTGTGAGGTAGGGGTGTTCTCTCCTCTCAGGAGGATGTGTGTGTGAGTGTGTGTGTGTGTGTGTGTGTGTGTGTGTGTGTGTGTGTGTGTGTGTGTGTGTGTGTGTGTGTGTGTGTGTGTATGTGTGTGTGTGTGAGGTAGGGTGTTCTCTCCTCTCAGGAGGATGTGTGTGTGTGTGTGTGTGTGTGAGAGTGTGTGTGTGTGTGTGTGTGTGAGAGGTAGGGGTGTTCTCTCCTCTCAGGAGGATGTGTGTGTGTGTGAGTGTGTGTGAGTGTGTGTGTGAGGTAGGGGTGTTCTCTCCTCTCAGGAGGATGTGTGTGTGTGTGTGTGTGTGTGAGAGTGTGTGTGTGTGTGTGTGTGTGAGAGGTAGGGGTGTTCTCTCCTCTCAGGAGGATGTGTGTGTGTGTGTGTGTGTGTGTGAGGTAGGGGTGTTCTCTCCTCTCAGGAGGACGTGTGTGCGTGTGTACGTGCGTGTGTGTGTGTGAGTGTGTGTGTGAGTGTGTGTGTGTGTGTGTGAGTGTGTGTGAGGTAGGGGTGTTCTCTCCTCTCAGGAGGATGTGTGTGTGTGTGTGTGTGTGTGTGAGCGGTAGGGGTGTTCTCTCCTCTCAGGAGGATGTGTGCTGGAATGTGAGCAGGATTGCGTTTCCCCTGGTCTGTGCGCGCTCTTTGTGGCGGGCCCCGGGCCCCAGGTGCTCCGGAGCGCACATATCCCCATATTCATATCCTGATTCCATTCAGATAGCGGCCGCGGTCCCCACGGACAACACCTGCTGCCCCGGCTTACGGCCGCCCCAGCACAATGGCTGTTGTTCTCCGGAACATTCTTCTCCATCTCCGCATTCTCCACCACCACTGTCTGTGCCCCCCATTCATTCAGTCAACGGGAGGGGAGGCTGGGGTAACCTTTCATTCCAGACTGGCATTACCATCAATATTATGAACAGCCTTAGCGGCGGTTAGCCTCGCAGAATCGCCGTATTGTGCCGGCTCCGTTTTCACATGAGCCGAACTTTGCTCTGATGTTCAGTCAGGACCTGCGCTACATGGCAAATATGCTTCTGCAGCAGGGAATACTAGGAGATACAGGTGTTTACTTACGAGAAATGTAAATACACATAAACACACAAGCACAAAATAAGTATTTTTTGCTTTTAGATATCCGCAGTGATCTGCCAAACAGAGTCTGAACAGAGTAGTGGAGTTTAGCTCATACTCGTGGAGGTCTTTGCCAAAGTGGTTTCGGACCCCTGACCACGCAGCCACCCCCATTATCGTCTGCTTGCAACCACGACAGTGACTCCAGCACAGCCCCTATCCCGTTGCCATGGGGTTCCCCTCAGTCAATCTCATATGGGGGGGGGCTGGTAGTGCCCACCACCACCACCAACCCCTCTTCAGCACCTGCATTAGCAGCGGGGAAACATGATAAATGTCTTCCAGAGTGCTTTTGAAACACTGGGAAACTGACAAAACATGCAGATGCTTTTAAAAGCCGACGCGAGCGAAAGTAGCGGAGGGGCGGGGTGGCGGGGACGGTGGCGAGGGGGGCGGTGTGAGGTGGCGGAGAGGTGGGGTGGGGTGGGGGAGGGGCAGAAAGACATTTTCATACAGGACTTGAAAGGTAATGACGGGTTGAGGGACGCTGGAAATGGCATCAATCTAGGCTAATCCGCAGGTCTCGTTTGCGGTGGGCCGTAATTGGCGGAGATTACACAGGGGCTAATCTAAAGCTCCAACCCGGAGGGCCGGGGCGCAGGCATCCACCGTACGGACAGTTCCACATGCCATTACCCATAAATAAGCTACAATTTGGTTGTCACGGGGCCTGCCTATAATCTAGCTCTCAATCTTCAGGTTTAGCAGGTTGTCTAAGCTGCGGGCCACAGGCGGGGCCTGTGGTTAGGGGGGGGGGGTAAGAATGGGGAGGGAGGGGGGGGTGGTGATGGGGGGGGTTGAGAGCTAATTGAAAGCTGATTCCTGTCTGTAGTTTCTTTCTCCTGGACAGAGGGGACATT
This sequence comes from Anguilla rostrata, assembly GCF_018555375.3. Lineage (NCBI taxonomy): Eukaryota > Metazoa > Chordata > Actinopteri > Anguilliformes > Anguillidae > Anguilla > Anguilla rostrata. Next base: position 10,434,099 of record NC_057943.1, on the reverse strand, counting down.
GTGTCCCTCTGAGCTCGAGTGTGGCCTTGGCTGCTGCCAGGAGCCCACCTTTTTATCCCTGAGACAAAACAGGACCCCCCCTCTCTCCAAAACCCCCCTTCCATCACCCCATCCGCCTCCTCTTTCTGTTGGACCTATCCCCGGCTGCTGAAAGGAGATATATCAGACGGGTAATTCTGTAGAGGAGATAACTGTCAAACAGAATGAAAAATGCTGTCTATCTCCAGGGCTGAGGGCTCGAACCATGTCAAAACTACAACTTTAGGACTCAACAGGTCCTGGCAGCCAGAACCCTCCACTCACACACAATACACACACCCACACACACAAACGCACACGCACACACACACACACAACACACACGCACACACACGCACTCACATCCACACACATACACACACACACACTCACATCCACACACAAGTGCACACGCAGACGCACACACACACACTCACATCCACACACACACACACACACACACACAGCCTTTTCTCTGTACTCCATGGCTCTCCACAGTGAACAGTCGCCCCATCCTCCCCGCCCGCCTCTCCCGGATGGCCCCGCTGCTCGGAGGGCTTGTCCGTTTTGTCGTCCCCGGTGACTAAGCCCCGCCCCTCGCTCTTCTCCTTCGAGTGCCTGAGCCACCACAAGCACTTCTTCCGCAGATTCCCCCCCACCCACCCCCCCCCTTTGTCCCATACAACACGCCTTCCTGCGTTTTTTTGTGAACGTGTGTGTCCACGGTGTCCCAGCAGCAGGGGGACAGAGGCCTAATTAAGCCAAGCCTGAAGGTCCCTGCTCCACTAATTCCTCTCAAAGGGGGGAGGCAACGCCCCTCAGGTGCACTCAAGGTTGCCCTCCTTCGGAGGCTCCGGCATCTTTTGTGAGGCATTAGCGGGTTTGCAGCCGGGGCACCGGCAGGTCCATTTAAAACAGGGCCATGTCCTGTCCCCCAACCCCCACCCCCACCCCTCTTCATCTGAACAGCTCACAGTAATTTCTCAAAAACCTGCTGAATCAAGGAGACCCCTACAGGAGCACTGCCTAATATCACAATGAAAGAAAATTCATTTCAGTACAAAACTTAAAAATCTAAAAAAAAAACAATTAAAAAAAAAGCCATCACAAAAAGACAGACCGAGACACATCATTGGCTGAGCGCCTAGCTGCGGTCTTTACTTAGCTCTTAACCTCACTGCATCCTGGGCTGTGCTTCGTAGGGTCCTCCCTGTTCCAACGAACATATATTTTCCTGTTTTCATGAATTGTGCTAGAATCGGTGGGCGCTTATGGGAGGGTCATCATCGGAGCCCAGAGAGACAGGCTAATTTTTTCCAGCTGCAGGAGAGTGGGAAAAACGACAGATTTACTCTGTTCTTAAACACACAAGACCGTCTCGACTGCTGGAATTGTCAGAGGGCCCTTGTTAGAAGGTTTCCTGTCGTTGGAGAGCTGAAAACTCTCCTTCACTCCCCCCCTCTCGAGCTCTCTCTTTCACACTCCGTCTTTTTCTCTCTCCCTCCCTGCCTCCATCCCTCTCACACTCACTGTCTCTCTTCTTCTCCCCATCTTTTTCACTCCCCCTCTCTCTCCGTCTCTCTCTCTCTCTATCTGAGAGCTGGGCTTGGGTCCCTTTTGGGCACTGACAATCAGCGCATTATGGGATGGCGGGTTTTAAACGCGCGCGGAGGGACGGGCTCGTTAGCATGCGTCGCGCATGCAGGCGGGGCGCGAAAGCAAACGGAGCCGATTCAGGGCCCTCCCCCTCCACGGAGAACGCCCGCCCCCGAAAACAAAAAAGACGTGTGGGCCACGGCTTCCCGTCCCCCGCCCCCCCCACCCCACCTCCACCCGCCCAAACCCGGTGCGGTGGGGTAGGGTGCGTTCGTTTACCTCATTCGCCTCTTACAGCAGTTAGGCTAAAATCACAAATCCTCCAGGGCTTGCCTTGTGGCGGGAGGGGGCCCCTGTCGAAACGCGCCTGATTCGCCGGGCGGCACACGAACACCGCCCCGCTTCGCTCAAAGCGCCCGTCACACGCACGCCTCACACACGCACGCCTCGCTCGGCCCGCTCCCACCCGCACGCCTATGGCGGCGGCGGCGGAGGAGGAAAATGGCGGTAAACTCCCGCTAGTAACACCGAGCGGCGCACGGAGGGAGAAACGTCTTACTTCGTCGTCAGAGCAGCTGTTACCACGCGCGCAAGTCCACAATGACAAATTCCCGTTCCTGTTATTATTGTCATTATTATTTTCCATTGCCAAGGGCCTAAATGCAAAAACACGAGGATCCAAAAATGTCTGAACACGACAAAAACTTCAACACATATTCTCATACTACTTCTTTTTTTTTTTTTTTTTTTTAAAGATTCACATACCACTTCCTTTTCAGATTCTGACCAGCGTGAACACTACAGCATTATTAACAGTGAAGTAATTTTCACCCTACAGGTGTGTTAAGGAGCCATGCTGAGTTGGTCTGAGGGGGGAGATTTTGGTCCAGTTGGTAAAAGCAGAGATGAACCCCCCCCTGTTCCCCCAGGGGTCAGACCGCAGGACAGACCCAGACCGCGTGCTGGCGTCACTGCCACCAATCACGCGCAGGTCAATCACGTGCGAACCCCAAGCCAATTTACAACACAGTTTGAAAAGTGTCACACCTTTCTTTCCATTAAAGGAAATTAGGTAATTTCTGCTTAAACCCGATACATGCAGAACTCAAGGACGGGCAGCTTGTAAAGTTAACTACATTCTGTTAAGTTTCTCATAGTGACGGGTGTCCTCATGAAACTCCCACGACTGTGGCATGATTTTACGCTACACAAGCACATCACTCCTTACATTTGCACTGATCACATAACAAGGCCAACTCTCCCCCCCACCACCACCACCGCCCTTTCCCCCCATTTAAAAGCCTGCTCTTTAATTGTGGACCATGAATATATTTTCCACCTCCAACATTTATGACCGAATCCTATGAATATTTTATTGTTTTTTGACTCAGAGCCAAAATATGAAAAAAATGAATGAATTTTTCACATTTTCCCCTTTAAAAATACATTCCCTTTGCCTTTATTAGAGTACCACTGGTGTGGGGGGGGGCTCTCTGGAACAGGCAGAGAGGCAGTTACACAGTCTCGTTTCAGGAGTGGGGGGGTATGTTGGGGTGTCTGCAGTGGGGATTCAGGTGTTTGACGGGGGTTTCACTTTTTTTTTTAAACATTACTTTCCAGCACTCCCAAGCGCAGGAGAACTAGTTAATCCCCCTGTTCCCCCACCACTATTTATTTAAACAACTAAATAAAATCGGCCAAGATGGGCCAGGATATGGGCTCTGAAGGCTGGCCTATTTGAGTGGCGGTAAAGGTCGGGACAGTAAGCATTTCCCCATGTGCTCCGAGGCCCGCCCCAGCTCGGCCCGTCCCGCAGGCAGAGCTCACGCCGCCGACGCCTCCACTGTCCCCGGTGTGCTTCTGCCATTACTGGTGGAAACTACGGTCGCAGGGAATTAGTTTTGGGGTGTCAACGTGCCAAACGCAAGGAGAGAAAATAAAGTGTTGAGTAGAGGAGTGAGGAGGAGGCAGAGGGAGGGAGGGAGCGAGGAGGGAGGAGGAGAGCGAGAGAGAGAGAGAGAGAGAGAGTGTGTGTGTGTGCCTCCCAGAAGCAGCTGACTGTTTTTTCAGATATCCCAGCCCCAGGATTTATGCAGTCCTGAGGAGCAGATAATGATGTAACTTGAGCAAATCAACAGGTCGTTTGTTTGGGGCACGGTTTCCGGCCTGTCACTGAGCTGCGTGGAGAGGGGGCTCTGCTCTCCCCCCAGTCCCGCCAGACAGCGCCCCCCCCCCCCGCCTCCCCCTCCAGCCAACATTACGGCACCCCCACATCAAAACAACACCTTTCTGCCTGCTGTCTGATCGGGAGGCCCTGATGTGCAGACCGTGTTCAAGCCTGTCTCACACGCTGTGCTTCGCCTTCCCTTGCTAGTCTGTCAGGGGGTGACAGCGGTGTTCCCCCAGCCTGGGTCTGACATTCACTTTCATAAGGAACAAAAAAAAAAGAAAAACAGAAAGCCAATGTCCTGCCGCACACTGGGATGGAGCGTACAAGAAACCAGCACCACGTGTGTTCTAACAGTGGTGACCAGGCTGAATATCTTTACAGCTTCTCTATTCAGAAATATCATCTGCGGGATAAAAAGTGCACAGTGGCAGGCCGCTGCTGGACGCGTAGCAGCGCTCGACGCTAACGCACGGACGATGAAGAGAGAGGCTAACGGCTGATGGGCATCTGCTAATGAGGCCGCAGTAAGAGTCAGCTCCGAGTTCAAAGTCCCGTCCCAGGAGAGAATACAGGATAGAGGCCCGGGACTGGGGGGGGGGGAGGGCGGGGGTAGGGGGGGGAAGAGCTGGAAGCACATTAGAACACAGGCCTTGGGTTTATTTTATCGCTACTGCAGAGATACTGGAGGTTAATGCGCTGACAGTGGAGCACATATTTCACAGTAAATGCAGAGGTGGCAGCAGCTGGGGGTTAGTGAGCCGTGCTGTGCAGCGGAGTCCTGCTCCCAGCGACTGGACCCCTGTTCTTTTTTTTTTTTATTCTGCGGCCTGCGATGTTGTTTTTTCTTCTTTTTTTCCGCCGGCTCGATGACCTCTTTACTGCCGCGGCGTGTCGTTTGTTTACGAGCTCTGACGAGCGGCGGGACGAGAGCCAAGGAATGGCCGTCCGTCAGGAAGGAGAGGCCGCGCCGAGCGTCACCCCAAAACACGAGCCCTGCTCCCCTCTGCTTCAGCTAGCCACCAGCGTCACCCCAAAAACACGAGCCCTGTCCCCCTCTGCTTCAGCTAGCCGCCAGCGTCACCCCAAAAACACGAGCCCTGTTCCCCTCTGCTTCAGTTAGCCGCCAGCATCACCCCAAAAACACGAGCCCTGCTCCCCTCTGCTTCAGTTAGCCGCCAGCGTCACCCCAAAAACACGAGCCCTGCTCCCCTCTGCTTCAGTTAGCCGCCAGCATCACCCCAAAAACACGAGCCCTGTTCCCCTCTGCTTCAGCTAGCCACCAGCGTCACCCCAAAAACACGAGCCCTGTTCCCCTCAGCTTCAGCTAGCCACCAGCGTCACCCCAAAAACACGAGCCCTGTTCCCCTCTGCTTCAGCTAGCCACCAGCGTCACCCCAAAAACACGAGCCCTGCTCCCTCTGCTTCAGCTAGCCACCAGCTCCACCCCAAAAACACGAGCCCTGTTCCCCTCTGCTTCAGCTAGCCACTAGCGTCACCCCAAAAACACGAGCCCTGTTCCCCTCAGCTTCAGCTAGCCACCAGCGTCACCCCAAAAACACGAGCCCTGTTCCCCTCAGCTTCAGTTAGCCGCCAGCATCACCCCAAAAACACGAGCCCTGCTCCCCTCTGCTTCAGTTAGCCGCCAGCGTCACCCCAAAACACGAGCCCTGCTCCCTCTGCTTCAGTTAGCCGCCGCATCACCCCAAAACACGAGCCCTGTTCCCCTCTGCTTCAGCTAGCCACCAGCGTCACCCCAAAAACACGAGCCCTGTTCCCCTCAGCTTCAGCTAGCCACCAGCGTCACCCCAAAAACACGAGCCCTGTTCCCCTCTGCTTCAGCTAGCCACCAGCGTCACCCCAAAAACACGAGCCCTGCTCCCCTCTGCTTCAGCTAGCCACCAGCCTCACCCCAAAAACACGAGCCCTGTTCCCCTCTGCTTCAGCTAGCCACCAGCGTCACCCCAAAAACACGAGCCCTGTTCCCCTCAGCTTCAGCTAGCCACCAGCGTCACCCCAAAAACACGAGCCCTGTTACCCTCTGCTTCAGCTAGCCACCAGCGTCACCCCAAAAACGCGAGCCCTGTTCCCCTCTGCTTCAGCTAGCCACCAGCATCACCCCAAAAACACGAGCCCTGTTCCCCTCTGCTTCAGCTAGCCACCAGCGTCACCCCAAAAACGCAAGTCCTGTTCCCCTCTGCTTCAGTTGATCCAGATCCAGCAGTGTCATCCGCACGCTGCGTTACTGTTAAAGAAGGAAAAACAAGCTCCGGAAATCGGGAAACAAAGTAAAAAGAGGGGAAAAGAGAGAGCGGTAGAGAAAGAGAGAGAGAGAGGGAGAGAAAGAGAAAATGACAGAGAGAGGGAGAGAAGAAGTGAGTCAGAGAGAGAGAGAGAGCGCGTGTGTGTGTGAGACAGAGGGAGAGAACTGGGGGTGTAATTTTCCGCAATCAGCCCGTGTGCTTGAAGCAGCAATTACCCGGCAGTGCCGAGAAGCCCCTGCGTTAGGCCCAGGCCCCAGTCTTTCATCTGCTGCCCCAGCGTGCCTTTATTGTGGTGGGCTAAGTCGGGCTGAGCTGCAAGCAGCAAATTTGATAATTCCTGCTCCAAACGGGCCGGGGCAGGGAGGAACACACCACGCGCAGTCGCACACACGCGCATGCGCATCACACGGCATCGCAGCACCCTGATGGCCACACGCCCGCAGTCGTACGGCGACGCGTGGCCGGTCACAGGCACCCGGCACACACCGTAATGGCTACCCCGTGTGCTTACACGGCGATAGGACCACAGGGCGTCACATCCTGTCCAGAGAGAGAGCGGGGGTTCTGCTCACGGCCTCCACCTGCAGTCTGCTGCAGCGTGTGCACACACACACACACACACACGCACGCACACCTGCACAAGCACGCACGCACACACACGCATGCACGCACACACACACACATGCGCAAACATACACACACACACACACTCACAAACACACACACACACACCTGCACAAGCACGCACGCACACACACACACAGGTGCGCACACACACACACACACACACGCACACACATACACACACGCACACCTGCACGAGCACGCACGCACACACACACACACAGGTGCGCACACACACACGCGCACACACGCATGCACATACGCGCAAACACATACACACACACGCTCACATAAACACACACGCACACAAAGAAACACACCTACACAAGCACGCACACACACGCACACAAAGAAACACACCTACACAAGCACGCACACACACGCACACAAAGAAACACACCTACACAAGCACGCACACACACGCACACAAAGAAACACACCTACAAGCACGCACACACACGCACACAAAGAAACACACCTACACAAGCACGCACACACACGCACACAAAGAAACACACCTACACATGCACACACACGCATGCACACACACACACAGAAACACACGCATGCACACACACACACAAGCAAGCGAGCGCATGCACACACACACACGCACACACTCTCACAAACCATATATACAAATTCTCAAACAGCACAGACGCACACATACTCACAAACATGTTCACGCACATACATGTTCAGAAACACCCGCACGCAAGTTTTTACAAACACACGTGCCCTCACACGCGCATGTGCACGCGTTCATGTGGACACGCATGTGCACGCGCTCATATGGACATGCTCCTGTGCTCAGGCAACGATACCCACATGTAGATAAACACCCGTTTGTACTGACAGTGGCAATTACAACAGTGCAGATGACAGATCGTGATTACACTCATGTAGATTACCCAGCCATGTTTGGTGAGAGACTGCGAAGGCGGTTTAGATGTTGTACTCATTCGAAAAGCACGTTAAAAAAAAGGGAACTCTTCAGTTTGTTACAGTCACAGGATCCTAAAATAAATGTCAAAACACACATAAAGGCCACACTCTCCCCCCCCCCGCCCCCCTCCTGTATTTCTTTCCTTCTGGAAATGAGACGCGCAAGACACTGATCCAGAGGTGGATGGCTCTCTTCTGAATTCCTCAGAGAAAGGAAAAAAAATAAAAAAATAAGAAAAGCGTAACAGTGGAAGGTCTTTATCTGTGTGGTCCGAGCTCAGCTTTCCCCCCGGCCCTCGATAGCTAAAAGCCAGGGCTTGTTCTCTGTGCTGGGGATAAAAGGGAGCGTGAAGCCTGATACTGTCCCCCGAGATGTCATTTAAATCCACACACGGCCCAGAGTCTGCGGTGTCACATCAGAACCGCGTCCCCCCCGCCACCCCCCACCCCCTCCCCGCCCCCACGTGGTGCTTTGCGCCCGCACTCCAGTACGCGGCGGCCTCCCTTCACTTCCTGTCCCCTCCATTACCGTCTTTATTTCGCCCTCACCGCTAATCGCACATTCTTTAGGCTGCTCCAGCACGGCAACAGGTTGCCAGGGGAGGGTAAAAAAAAATAAAAATAAAAAATAAAAAACATCATCCAGAATAAATTATTTCTGTTGAGATTTTATTTTATTTTTTAAATGTCTGTGAAAACAGAATATGTCCAGGGCATATCCTCTTACGTATTGCCAGCATTAGAAATGCAAGAAACGTTTTCTAATAATTTAAATGAAATTGGGACAAAATAAAATATACCCAGTGAAACGTCCCTGTTTGTAACTCGGACCGTCGAGAAGGGTGGCATATTTTTATTGAAATTACCAAAGACCTACACGTTTAACTCTGGTCACGTCCAGACAGGGTCAATCCGCTGGGGCCAAAAAGCATGAAAGACTCTCTAATAGGAGGAATGTGTTGAATCTAACAGAAAAGTCATGTCAGGGTCCAGCAGGGAGGGGAGGCTCTGCCCAGGTGTTTTTGTAGATTTAGAGGAGGGCTTAGGTGGCGGGAAGTGGCGAGGAATACTCCAAACATTCTTTGGGCGAAACGCGGACAACCCCTCTTTTTTTTGCGTGTGCGATGGGAAAACCTCCCCCCCCTCTGCGTTCTCGGAGGGACGCGGCGGACCGCGGCTCCTTTACACAAATACACGGCGCGGAGGGTAACGACCGGGATTTCCAAACTCGGCGCAGAACCTGAAAGGCCTCAGAAGTGCTCACGGGCTCCCCGCGTAAACCGCGCGTTGGGTTACCGAGGCGATGGACGCCGGGGTGAATTTAAGCGTCCGGGGCTCCTGCAGCCGTCTAAGCATTTCTTCGCTTACCGCAAATACGAGAAGTAAAAAAAAAAACCCAAATCTTCTTTAAACCCTCCCATCTCTTCATCTGCAGAATTATAGTACGGATCGGCAAGGCCGCACTGAGCTCAGCCCAGAGACGATTCTGCGGTGGTGGGGGCTGCAGGCTACTTGTGTGTGACTGAGGAACTGAACTGAGGAGAGTGATCAGGGTGGGTGGGGGGGGGGGGGAGTCGGGGGGGGGTGTTGGTGAAGTTCAGGCATCCACAGCACACCATGTCCTCCTGGCACACTGATAATGTGCTGCTGCCTCCTGTGGAATATCGTGTTTTTACCCTATTTTTAGTCGGCTTTGTTTTCAACAGCAACCCTCCTTACAAAAATAAACGCTGCGGTAAATTCACAGAGCTACTATTTATCAATTTATTTATTTTACTTTATTTTGTTTTTTCTGTTCACTGCTTTCATGAAAAGAAGGAGGAGGAGGACCGAATCCATGCTAATTTCACTGGTAGACTTTTTTTTCTTTCTTTCTTGTAGCCGACCTGATTCAATGTTTATTCTGTCCGCCACAGAGAGTGCTGGCTCTGGATATTTTTTCTTAACCGTCCATGACTAGGGTTGAGAAGCAGCGCAGTGTGCTGAAGAAGAAAAAAAAAAGAAAAAAAAAAACCCAAAAGGGCAAGCCCGGCACGGGGAAAATCCTGTGCGGGGAGAGCCCGCAGACCTGCCATACCTGTTTCCCAGCAAGAAATAAGAGACCACCCAAAATAAATATAAACTTTTGCTACTCGCAGAAAAAAATTACCTTTGGGTTTTAAAAACAGAAAGTCTAAAAATACAATGAGCGAAGCCCGGCGCTGCAGTTTTCACAGGGCGGGTGCCTCTGGCCGAGCCCAAACGCTGCTGGACACGGTAACGAACGCGGCCGCACCGCCGGAATGCTCTGGCAAACCGCGGGCTTCCTTTCAGCGCTCGGGGAGAAACGCGACTGGCACCTGCTCCGGACGACCCGCTCCATGAGCCCACCAGCCTTCACGTCCATTTCTGCCCTTTTAAAGGCGGGGAGACAGGAGGAAGGACCTGGCGTCGGAAGCAGCTCATCGTTCATTAACTGATCATTTCTGTGTCAGCTTTGGCAAAAAAATTTTTAGAAAAAAATATATTTTAATCTAAGCTTTTTTTTAAAATGCAAAATGAGGTACCCTGTGATTGCTCAATCACACTAGAAAACCCAGGGAATGTGTTCGGTTAGACACTTTTTAAATAGCATTTGTACGATTTGTTTTTCTACACCCAAGTAGATGCATTTTTGGATGTATTTTAAAACACAAGTCTTAAGTTAGTTTTCATAAAATCAAATTCATTTTAGGGCCAAATTAGCTGAACACCCTAAATGAAAAAAAGGTACTGAATACCTTAAATAATACATCACATTGGTTTTACATTTAAAAATCTGGATCTGCCTAATACACAACTCAAACAATAATTCATTTTAAGAATAGAATAAGATGTATTAATAAACAGTTTATTTTTCTAATTAAATATTTATAAACAATTGCAAAAAAAAAAATAAATAAAAAAAAAATTCCCAAATCCAAGAAAGAAAAAAATGTATTGAGCTGACACATTTTAGCCACTGAGGGGTTCGAGGTCTCCCAGCCGCGAGTGAGAGAGGGGCATCTTTAAGGAGAAACAGACACTCTCTAAAAACAGTCTCCCGCTTGTGTTCGGAGCTCACGGCGGATTAGCCAACCTGGAGGCCCCCCCCCCCCCCGTCGTCACCGTATAGGCCCGAGAACACCTAAACATTTCCATGCCAAGATAACTGGAGCTCTGTGCACAAAATGGAGGAAAAAGAGGGACGGTTTTGAAAAGAAAAAAAAAAAGAAAGAAAAAAAAAAACAGGCCAGGAAAAACAGAGGGCTATTTTCCTTGGCTGAACAGGCAGGGCAACGCCGCCGCCGCCGCCGCTGCGTTCTGATGACACGGACGGGGTTTTTTTTTTTGGGGGGAGCGCCGCGACCCGCTCCGGTGACAGCCGCCCTGCTTTCAGCGCTGGTCCGTTTCCAGGGCGAATGTATTACAAGCGCTTCCCGCTGTAAGATTATATTCGGATTCCTCGCGGCCCGCTTCCAATCATTACCGCCGGTTAATACTTTTCACACCATTCACAGATCCCCTCTCTCTCTCTCTCTCTCTGTCGCTCCGCCCGGAGTCTGGGCCGTTCGGCTGGGATCAGCACATTTCAGGAGGTTTGGGGAGGGAGGGGGGCTGACAGAGGGGGAGAGAGCATAGGAAATGATTCAGCCCTACTTGCAAGGCAGAGCTTTCTGACACACACACACACACACACACACACACACACCCTGCAAATAAAACACCATTCTCTCAGCCGGCTGAAAACGATGATGTTTGCTAGGCCGGGGCTAATGAGGCCATTAGCTTTGAAAATAAAATACGGCGAGGCTTTTGTAGCTGACCGCAGAAACACTGTCCCAGATCCCATTAGACTGCCGGCTTCTCAGAGGAGGAGGGGGGGGGGGGGGGGGGCTGGCAGTTTGGAGAAAAGGTGAGGCAGAGTTTGAGCTTTTCACAGGCGCAGGAGTAGTTGAACGTGCAAAGCTTTGCGTGTTTCTCAATCATGCCCAGAACACGCTGGCTCCGTACACAAGACATTTTCCCTTCTACAAGAAATAAAACCCGTGTCATTAAAAAAAGAACCGTACACTTTATACACTATTGATGCAATCCTGAAGTTCCACCGTCACTCTCAGAAACAAGACCTACAGTAGAATGGGAAGATGAAGGGATGAAGACGAGGGCGAGGATGTTAGATGGAGGAGGGGAAAAGGGGAGTGGGAAGGAGTGACAGAAAGAGAATAAGAAAGAGCGTGATAGAGTGAGTGAGTGAGTGAGAGAGAGGATGAGTGAGTGAGAGAAAGAGGGTGAGTGAGAGAGGGAGACAGAAAGAGAGAGGGAGAGGGTGAAAGAGAGAGAGAGAGACACTTCTGGAAAAGTGTGAGTGACAGGCAGAAACAGAGCTTGGATTGTTTGAGGCTGTGATCTGGTTTTCATTAGCGGGGGGGTTGGGGGGGGGGGGAGATGGGTCCAATTTGTGTGCAGGACCGCCGGCCTCCCCCTCTCCCTCGCTCGTGTTATACGCTGGCAGTGAAGAGATGTGGCAGAACGGACCCTTCCGCCCCGCCGCCAACAAACCCTCAGTTGTTTTTGGGGTTAATAATTGCCCCGGCTATTACAACAGACAACCCAAATGATTAGACATGAGAAAAGGCCCGTGACCCCGAGCAGACAGGTTACACTGGGGACCGGGCCAGCCCCCAGCTCCAGCCTCCAATTATTAAGTCCTCTATTGATTTATAATACAGAAAGCCCTGCAGCCACAACACCATACCCCAATCTGGACCTCTGCTCAGCCACACACCAGGGACACACAGAGAGAGCCTCCCCCCTTCTTTTAATGTTTATTTAATATTCTTAAAACGCAGCTACCACACACACACACACACACAAATGTGCAGACAAACACACACACACTCACACAAACACACACACGTGAACCACACACACGCGCGCGCGCGCACACACACACACACAAACACGGCAAACAAATTCACACATGGCAATTTCGGCCAATGCAGTCTCCCTCTGAGCAGTTGCGATGACAGCCATTACAAATGTGGCTGTGTCTTGTACTCTCTAATGGCCGCTGCTTCTTTGGCAGGGTTCGCAGTGGAAAATAAAACAAAACCTGACTGCTATTTTTCCAAAGCACAGAGCGTAGGAAGAGGAACTGCACCAGTTCCACAGGTGAGGTAAAAACCCCTCTCTCTCTCTCCCCTGCTTTTCCGGCCCAATGTGTGAACAGCTCGCCCCCCCGCCACCCCCCCTCTCCTCGTCCCGGCCCGTTCTGGTCCCCCCCAAGAGAGGGGCACCTCTGTGGACTCCGCCTGCAGGCGTCTTCAACCAGTTAGGAAAACACCGCCCCGAATCTGCACCCTGCTTCCTCTGCCGAGTCAGGGGTGAGCAGCCCCGGCCTTTCAAGTGTGTTAGCGCATAAATTCAGGGCTTATCTACGCATGCATTACGGGCAGGGCTGAGCGAAGGCGAGCAAAGGGACCAACTGCCAATTTTCCCACTTAAAATCTTCAGGGAAAATAAACTTGGCTGAAAATACTAATAAATAAAAAGGACACACAGCCTGACCATTTGTTTGCTCAGCTGAAGTGAAGGGGGGATTTCTTACCATTGAGCACGTTACTGCTGCTAAGCTTATAATATTTTATGTGTGTGTGTATATATATATATATATATATATATGACACATGCACGTTTGCACACATGTACACACGCACACACACATCATGCTCACGCGCACACACACAGGCAGACACATGCACAAACACACGCACATGCACACACACTCACACATATGCACGCACACGCACACACACTCACACAGATGCACACGCACACACACACACACGCACACGCACGCACACACGCACGCACACACACACACACGCACACACACACGCACACACACATCATGCTCACGCGCACACACACAGGCAGACACATGCACAAACACACGCACATGCACACACACTCACACAGATGCACACACGCACGCACACACACACGCACGCACACACACACACACACACACACACACGCACACTTAAAAGGCTCTGTTTAAATTGGCTGCGGACTGCAAGGTAAATAGGTAACGAGGAGAGAATGGGCCGCAATGAAACGGAATGCTCGGAGTGGCGGGAACAAACAAACGCGCGGCCCCAAACAGATCACCTCCGCGAGAAAACTCATTCTGAGAACAACAATAGCATTTCCCAGCTCAGCTAAAAGCCCATTCCCCTGTGACCATCGGTTCAAGGCCCCCTACACCTTCATCTCTTCAGCTGGGGGGAAATAATGGAATTATATTTACCGGCGACGCATCAAAGTTCAGTGCGCCTGATAAGTTAGCGCCTTACTTTGCCCCCGGCGATGCAGTCATTCCCATTACCGGCATGTCCTGCTTCATAGATGGATGAATCTCTACAGAGGTATCCATGCAACCTTCAGCTACATATTATTACCGAAATCAATGTCCGTGCCCGGAGAGATTTATTACAGTGATGGGTGAGGCTCGGGGATGTAAATTGCGCGCTGTTAAAAAAATCGCGGGCGGCTTTGTGTAGCGGAGTTTAGGGTTGCTGCCGGTGTGCTCGGGCGCAGAGAGAGCGCTCTGCGGACTGGGCTAAAACGGGAGGGCCGCCCGCTCGGGCTCGACCCGAAGCCCAACGCACCAAAGCCGTAGCCTAACGGTGGCCATAACCGTTTACAGATAGTAAAATATTAATAATTTGAGAGACAAATTTGGAAATAACTGATCACAGAAAAATAAGAAATTACGTGACAGCTACCAGTCAAATGAGCGTTAGAACAAGTAAAGCATATAGACTACAACAGACCCGTTTGATACCCCAAACTAAATAAAAATCATAAAAATGCATTAATATAACCGGTGTGCAGATTATTTATATGTGGCTTATGGGTGTAGTCCATGTTATTTGGGTGGATGAGTGCGAGGGGGAAGGTGTTGATTAAATGGGTTCTCAGGTCACCTACGATCCAGGCAGGGCGAGGGTTACGCCTATGACAGGTTTGGGGGAGACTCTCTCAGCACCCTCACAAACACATTTTAACTTGCTCTTCAGCCCTCTGGCACCATGCCTCTGTTGAGGTGCGCAGGTGCTCACTGTCCCTAACCCCAAAAAATCTAAACATGAAGGTGGACAAATAAATAAAAAAATGAATGAAGGAAAATGAGAACTGAGGCCTAATACCTGATATGTGAGTAGAAACTGCATGCATTTGTGTTTCCTTTTCGGCACAGATGCATAAGTTTGTGTCTCTGCAGGATTGGTGCTTGTGTGTGTGAGTGTGTGCGTGTGCACACGTGCATGTGTGTATGTGTTGGGCAGTGTGTGTAGGTGTGTTGGGCAGTGTGTGTGTGTGTGTGTGTGTTGGGCAGTGTATGTGTGTGTGTTTGTGTACATGTATGTTGGGCAGTGTGTGTGTGTGTGTGTATGTGTGCTGGACAGTGTGTTTGTGTGTGTATGTGTGTTGGGCAGAGTGCGTGCGTATGTTGGGCAGCATGTGTGTGGAGAGTGGGTGGGGAGAGGGGGCCCTGTAGCAGGGCAGGAGGAGCAGTGTGGGGGGGCAGGAGGAGCAGAGCGGGGGGGCAGGAGGAGCAGAGCGGGGGCAGGAGGAGGTGATGAGGAAGCTCCTGGGAGCTCACAGCAGGGGAAGCCCCGTCTTCTCCTCATAACCTCTCAAAGACAGTTAATAAGCCCCCCGATGACTGATGCTTATGGATTTCTGCGCTGCTAATTTCCGTAACTATCACTGTTTGAAAGACAGCCGGAGGATTTAGGGTACCAGAAGGCCCCTTGTCTCAGGAACACACAAGAGCTGTATTATGTTATATAAATTTTCTTTTTTTTATTTTTATGTAGCGTCCTATTCCCTCCAGAAGTCGGCGTTACTTATCAAGCACTAATGCAGCAGGATCATCTGAAACCATTACATTACAAATAAGAGCTGCATTAGAGCTACTGGACCTGTATTTAATAAATTACCATCAATAAGCGATGCCTAAACAGTTCAAACAATGCATACTACAGGAGAAAAATTTTACACTCAGTCACTAAACAATTTTTAGAGGGCTGGAATTTGAAATTTTTCCTCCAAAACTATTATTTTCCGCGTATTTCTAAAAATACATGTTCTTCACGGCAATGGTTAAGAAATATGTAATAAAAGTACTTAGTTCCCCATATAATGAATGAATTCTGTCAGCCAGCGGTCACTAAAAATAAAAAATCCCTTAATTATATTGTAAAGACAAACGCAGGCAGAGTCAGGGAACGCGATCCAAAACAGCTGAGCAGAGCAGCACAGAGTCTGAGTGAGGGACACTGATAAAAAGTATGCACAGCACTGCGACGCGTCTCACCCTGTGTGTGAGTGTTTCCCCTGCACTCTGAGGCGTGGGACGCTTCGTCTCTCCCGTGCTGCGTAACACCCGGCCGTACGGAGCTCAGCGAGAGCGTCCCGATCGGGGCGCACCGTAAAGAGCGCCCCCCCGAGTTTAAAGAAAGGGGTTC
This sequence comes from Anguilla rostrata, assembly GCF_018555375.3. Lineage (NCBI taxonomy): Eukaryota > Metazoa > Chordata > Actinopteri > Anguilliformes > Anguillidae > Anguilla > Anguilla rostrata. The sequence continues at coordinate 10,417,951 of NC_057943.1, read as the reverse complement.
AGGCTGCAACGCCTGCCAAAGATAAGGCTCCTTGTTGAGCTCTCTTTTCTCCTCTTGCACTTGTGTTAATTAATTTGTCATCGCTGGCTTTAGCCCCCCCCACCCACTCCACTCTCAAATCCAACCCCCCTTCCCTCCCCAACCCTACCCCTGCAGTGGTGGGGGGGGGGACACTCTCCCCGCTGGAACTCAAGATGCCAAAGTACCTGGGCCGACACGACCGCGGCCAACTTTCTGTCAGTGTGGAATGTAATTAGTGAGAATTAAGCGTCGCCCCGCAAAGGGGGGAGGTCAGGGAGAGCCGGCGGGGTCGAGCCGGGTCATTACCAAGCATTCTCTTCCCCGTCGGGGTGAAAAGGTGTCATGTTTACTTTGCACTGCGGTGGGCTGAGGCTCCTGAACCCACCCCCATATAAAACCTACTCCTCATACCAACACAAAAGGAGGAAGATCCACTGGCTTGAAAGGGCCTCCAACGGTGTCTTCACCAAGACGGCAAAGTCACCTGACATGCGCACTGCAGTTCAGTGGAAGGAAACGGCGGCCATGTTTCCTTTCTGCCACTCACTGGGATCTTAATACCGCAGAGCCCCCACTGACTCTCTCTTTCTTGACTGGTGAATATACCCAGTACATCTGACATAATTGCCAGTAGCTTTACTTTCCTGTCTATGTGTCCCTTAGCATTAACTTGCAAGCATAATGTTTTTATTGTTTTATTTAAGGGATTCATTTCATCATTTGAAAAGTGACCGGCAAAAAAAAGTGACCTGGCAAATCTGAATGTCATTGTTATGGAATCAATTTCGCAATCTTTAAACCCAGGCCTGTGAGTGAGCTTCTGTTCACCCGAGTATCTGTGAGGTCCCGGTGGGGGGTGGTTATGAGCCCAGACTAGGGGCTCTGAGGAGACACAAGCTGACTCTGAAGCTGCCCGGTGACAGGGGGGCCTGTGTTTAATTTACGCTGCGGTTGCCTGTGTTGCATAATCACCGCACCGCGACTGACGTGTCACAATAAAAGCCCTGGTGAAGAGCAGGGGTCCGGGAGACCCACAGCGGACCGCACCGCGCTTTTCCGTGACCGCCTCAAACCAGCGGGCCGCAGCTGGGCTTCTACTGAATGTGCGCACGCTGGAATTTCCCCGACTCATATCCTCATCCTGTCTAAGTCAGAGGATTCCTCTCTCTGTGCGGTGATAGCCAGCGGGGGGGAGCTGGGGGGGGGGAGCCGCAGCCTGCCAGCACAGCCAGAGCCCAGCGCTATCTGTCTGGCGGAGGACGGTGATGATCTAACAGGGGATTCGCAGCACAGGAGTGAGAGAACAAAAATAAACGCGAGCTGTCTTTTCCCCGTCGACGCATAAATCAAAATGATTGACAGGGCCGTCCGGGCCAAAGTTCCGCTCGCATCAGCTCCGCCCTCAGAGAGACGGTTAGAGAGGGACGGGAGATCGCAGCAGATGTGCAAATGTGTGCGGCGTCTTCAGGTTTTTTTTGGTCAGGGTAGACCCAAAAAAAAAAAAAAAAAACGGCCAAACCCGCACTGGGACAGGGGCCCTGGGTGGAAAGAGCAGGGAAAGAGGCGCGTCTCCATCTGCGTCTGCGTCCCGGGCGCTCGGGACGGCTCCCCGCCCGCACAGCCAGTTAAACGTCTGTAAGCCGAGAGGTTTACAAGAACCCCAAACTCCAACGAAGCATGTAAACAAATAATGAGACAAGCCTAACATGATACATATGGCGAAGGCACTGTCACCGCTCACAATGGCCCAGTCTTCCCCGGTGAAGTGCAGCCCCGGCCCGGCTGAGCAGCACGGGGATGGATTACAGAATAACCTTTCCTAATAAAAGGCTCATACACCGGGCCTGCTAAAGGCCTCCATCCACGCTGACCTTGGGCGGAATTCAATCGAGCCGCTAAGCGGTTTGTCCTAAACTCAGAGCGACACATTTAAGCAACTGTCACCGCCGATTCTCCGTCCACTCAAACTGAAGTTTCAAATTTTTATTTTTGCAGAAGGGAGGGAAAAAAAGTTTGTTTATTTGTTCCCACAAATAACAGATTTATTATTCAAAGTTGAGAACAGACGACTTTGAAATTAGATTTCAGTGATACCGCCCACAGCTGCGATTCCTCCACAGTGCGAGGATAGATGGTTGTAATTTCCATAAAGTACATGTGTGAGTATGTATATGTAAACATACAGTGGCTAAAGGAGGCTTTAAGCCCTTTGGACAGCTGCCTCAGAGTTTGAAATCATTCCACTTCAAACCCAAATACAGAATTTTATATTACTGGTCTGCACAACCAACTCAACTCCACCAACACAAGTCCATACACATGCACACACACGGGCACATACACACAGTAAAAATGTATATAATCTCAAGTAAACTGGCAAATTTGGCAAACCTATATTAGTTTAGGTTAAAAAAAATCACATTATTTGAATATCCTCGGTCAGTGCGCAATAATAATGATTCCCATGATTTCAGAAAATATAATAAATGAAAAACACCTGTCTCTGTAAGGTCTCTCGATCACACCGCAAATTTCAAGAATGAAGCATGAAGACCAATGAACTTTCAAAACAGCTCAGGGAAAAACAGTTGTAGACAAAAATGCCACATTTCAGAAGGGCATTTGGTCAGCAAAAACCCCTTTCAGCACAGTCAAGTTAATCATTAAGAAGTGGGTAGATACTTCCTACAGTGTTTCACCGTGCTGACGCTGCCTGGATCAAGCTATATCTCAAAAACTGAACCATTCCACCAGTCAATTATGCCATGATTTTCAAAGGCCCAATTCAACACACAGTTACTTTTTTAAATGGTTGTAGGTTGTCCAGGAAACCTAAAATACTGTCTGTGTCAACCTTCTGAGATTTTATTTTTATTATTGCAATAGATCACATTGTTTTTCTAGATGCTTGCTGTGGTATTAATCATACTTGTGTGAGCCGCATCATTAAGGGGTAGGTTTTTCGACACCGCCCTTAGTCATTTTTATTTTTTAGTGAGGTGACAGTGAGGCCCTGTCTCCCTGCACGGGGTCGTCCCGCCAGCTGTCAGACGTGCTCAGGTATGTCCGCTCCCCTCCGCAGCACATCTGTTAAGAAGTGTGCCCCCACACCTTCCCCCCCCCCTCCTCCCCCCTCGCCCCCTCCCCATGAAAGGATGGGTGTGGGGATGTTCGGCTCTCTAATGGCGGGGGGTATTATTGGAGCCAGACCGGAGGAGCTGACGCAGACCCGGTCGCTGTCAGCCGCGCCCCCCGCCCGCCGTGCGGCCCACGCGTGTGACCCGATGCTCGCACGCGGCCACGGGCGGATCCCCCGCCACCCCGATGAAGACGCATCCCCAGCCGCCCGACGCGACGCTGCGCCTTTAAGACATCCCCGAAAACGGCCGGCCCACCGCTGCCTACATCTGCTTCCTATTACCCACGCCGACTTACAGTTCTTTTTTTCTTTTTGGTATCTGTATTGACTTGATTCAATTACTAGCAGCACTGCGAGAGAACATTACCCCTGGGGAAAGGGCTGGGACATGCACCGCTGCCCCTGGACTCTGCCGCCGAGATGCCAGGGATGATTTACATAAAGACTGCTGACTTTGTCACTTTGACCAAAAAATCCTATAATTGGCTTTTTTTACCCCCCACCCCATTTCACCCCCCAAAAATATGACATTTACATTTTAATAGTTTCGCAGTGATAAAGGCAAAAAAAAGGTCAAGCAAATATGTTCAATTTATTGAATTGTTGTTTTTCGTTTCACCCTTCAGTAAATACCCCTTTAATTGCCTGATGACTTGTTTTTGTTCCCGAAAAAAAAAAGAAGGGAAAAAAAAAAACGTTGGGCAGTGGATTCCATGAATTCCCCCATCTGTGCTTGGTATCAATCCCGCCAATCTGCGCATAAGTTAAGTCTATGAGGGTGAACAATAGGGAAAGTGTTTGGGCCCGAAGTGTGGGGCTAGAAGGATTTCCTCTTCAGCAGAGACATGCTTAATACGCTGAGACACCTCACGTCAATGGAGAAAGGCAGGTACATTTGCATAGCTTCTCTCCAGAGCGGCTGTCAGCCCTGTTAAATATGAAACAGTTCGGAGAACACAAGGCTGGCTTTATGAAGCGGGGACGAGAGGCAGAGGCGACTGGGTCGTCGGGACGTTTAAAAACTGGCGTAGAGCGGCGTCCCCGGAGACGAGACGCAGCGATCGGCGGCCTTCCTCCGTTTTATTCAATTCCAATAAAAAAATGTTTTTTTTTTTTTTTAATGGAAGCGGAGATTAAAAGCAGTCGTCCAATTCGCCCCGAGTTCTCCGCAAATCAGTACGTCGTGTCGGGGGCGGGTCAGCTGGATTTTGTCCCGGCAGAACGGGGGGGACACAGCTGTCACGTTGCCCTCCCCCGTCCCCCCCCCCCACAGTGTGAACGGTGATAACAGCTCATTTCACAGTGTGTGACTCACGCGCGTCTGAGAGCGGACGCTGGTAAACCCCTCCGATGTTCGGGTATATGCAACACAGATGTACCCGGCCCGCAAACGCTCTCCGCAAGCCGGCTACCGGTCGGTCGGTCCTATCGTCGCGGCTATCAGATAAATCACGCCTAGCGTCTGCCTTTTTAAGTGTCTGGCTCATCACAGAGCTTGGAAGCCTCCCTAACGTCCCCACATATCTAATTTTACTAGCCCTTTAATGGGTTACACATGTAACGCAGCCGCCGCAAACGTCGCACTCGCATAAATAATGTATTCCCCCCACGTCAGATAGTGTACATCTCACTGGAGCGCGAGGCAGCTGCCCCCCCGCCTCGCCGCTCACAAGGTGAGATCCCGCCAACACACGTGGGGTTGGGGGGGGGCCGGGGATGGGGGGGGCGGGGGGGGGCGTGTGCGACAGACACAGACCGCCTGTATTTCCCACTCCTCACCACATCCCCAGCCCCGTGCTGCTGGGAGCTTGTGCTGGAAAACCGTGTGCTATAGTAGAGAGGCACTGTTGCGGTTAAGGGGTTAAAATATAAAAGGAACAGGAAAACGGTTCCACCCCCCCACCACCACCACCACCTCCCCACCAGACACACGCGCGCAAGCCAGCAACACACTCGCACACACTCACACACGCGCGTGCAACTCATACGCCACTGCCCCTCGATTCCACATCGGTCCGACTCCAGTTAACCGCAAATTCAGAACATGCCTAACAACATTTCGACATTGTGCGCGCCGGACGCTCTGCCAAAAAATCCCTCTCGGCTCTGATAGCGCCGTAAAAAAACGGGGGGGCGGGGGGGACCGAGCGGCGTGCTCCACTGCGAGGCGTCCCGCCAGAGTCTGCAGCCAACAGGGGTCCCAGGTTTATTAAAACACGGGAATCAAATATGCCTTTCACTCGCTCGCCCGCCCCCCCGAAACGGGGCTCAGAGGCGGAAACAACACATGTTGCTCAGAGATGGCGAAACCTCATTTTCTCCTGCAGTTCCAGAGCTCAGGCAGAAGAGAGAACAGTGAGCCGCATTTATACATCTAACAACGGCAATTCGGCCCACTTCCTCGCACCCTGGCCAGGCACGGGGGGTCCCGTCAACCATGCAGCTCTGCACCTAGCCTACAGAATCTCCACCTGCCTACAGAACTGACCAGGGGGGTTTTATAAATGCATGTGCAAACATGTTACATTTCAGGCATTTAGCAGACGCTCTTATCCAGAGCGACTTACACAACTTTTTACATTTACATTGCGGCCAGTTATACAGCTGGATATATACTGAAGCAATGCAATGTTAAGTCTCAATCAACTTTTCTTCTTTTTACTTTCGTTAATGAAGAATGAATTCAGACATCATGGCAACTGCTTCAATTTATTAAATTAATTTACAATATAATTATCAAATTTGTTCTTCCAACGCTGTATTACGTAGCCTACTGACCACATTCTAAATATAAACATGTGTTTAGCATGAATATAAATCTACCTGCCTGTCTAAATTATAAAAGCCACAAACTGAATATCATAAACATAATAATATTCATATTATTTTGACCACTAAAAAAATCTCAGAGGAAATACCTTAGTTAATAAAAATAAAGATATGTAAATTTCGAAGATGCTTTTTTCACCAAAAGTATTTTTATGGCTTGACAGAGTTATTGAAATAGTAAGCATGCAACAATTGTCAGGAAAAATAATGCAGGTACTTAACCTTACAAAAGCAACAACACGTGTCACTAATGGTGTACAGTGACTGTACCGCGTGAACACAACGAAACTGGATCCGTAGGCAGTGAAAATATAGACAGCCACTCATTGATTTTCATTGTACTTGGACCCCTGGGTCCTCGCTGTAGGGGTATCACCGTCTCTCATCGTTTCGGGAGGAGCACGTTAAGATAACAATAACCGTTCCACGCGGACAAAGGGGCAGACAGAGCTGGTAGACGGCTCAGAGAGGGGATAAGAGAAAGTGCTTGCTAGTAGTCGCGGGCTAATTTGTTAAAGACACATTCACTGTATCGTTTTCAAGGCGCGACGGGGAAAACAAAACATTCAGCAGTTGTCCAAACAGATTCCTGCCCGGTCGTGTGGACACATTCACTTTAGCTGTTATTCCTGTCCCTCTCTTTTCCTTTCGTTTCTGCCGGGAAATTTATTTTGCTTTGGCGGTTTGCTGTGTCTGCAATTTGGAAGTTCTTATTAATGAATGTATAAAACGGTCTGGGGGTACGGCGCTGAACCCAAACTCATTATTCCGCATAAAACAGCACTGCTGGGTGGGTCAACTCCGAGATCAAATAGGTCTGCCCTGTTCCTCTGTGATCTGTCTCCGGCGCTAAACTTTTGGCATCAGAGATCATCGTGCACTATTTTACCATTAAGATCGGGTTTCCCCGCGGTGGGGGGGAAAGGCACATCCGAGTTCTAGCTCTCGCGCGGTCTCCCGCCTCCCGCCTCCTGCCTGCTGTGGGTCTGAGCTGGTTCCCGCAGATCCCCCCCCTCCCCAGCGGGAGCTCCAGGCCCTTCGGTTCAGTAGCAGGCGATAGAGGGCGCCTGCATGCAGCGAGACTGCAGGCCGCGGTTCCCCTACCACGTGGAGGCGCGCGCACGCACAAATCACTCTATTTTTTTTTTTTGGTTCTCTCTCCCTCTTTTTTTAACTTAAATGTATGCACACGTTACAAAAATAATGGCAATTTATAATGTATTTTGTTAAGAAAAAAAACTTTAGGTTTAGAATTCATGCACACACAAACATTATATATATTTTTTATTTTACTATATTCACAATATTACATTTATTATTATTGCTTTATAATTAATATATTTATTACACAAGAGACCCAAAGGAGGATACTTCATTTGTAGGCATTTATCCAAAGCCAACAAAAGTGCAGACCAGAGTCACTTGAGAAAAAGAAAATGTACAAAATGATGACATTTATAAAAATAAAAAAAAGAGACAGAGAGAGAGAGAAACCGGCAGGGGAACTGACACTATCAACTTGTGTAAATAGGCTGCTCTCTGACTCGCCGGCCCTGTAAAGCCCATAAACAACATGGCCGCGGCCAGACCCTGTGGTCATTCTGCCTGTCGGGCTCGCGCCCTCTGCTCTCCTGTTTGTTTATGCATTGTCGGGGCGCTTAATGGAAAGCAAACTGTCAGGCTGCTGAGCCGGTGACGCTCGGCCCTGCCTTTCCAATATGCTGCTAACATCTTATCACAACACACAAACTAATTGTGCCCTCCTGCCATTGTTTTAAATGTTAGCGCTTTGTTTCGGCGCAGGGGGAGACGCATGAATGATGCCTAAAACAATACTGTCCCCGAACCACGCTGAGCCAGAGTTGGTGGGGGAAAAAAAACACACATGCATGTTTTGGAACCCCAACACATGTTAAGCAGACGTCCTACGGACGTATTTATTTTTTTGAAGAGATGTAATAATGTGACTTCGATTTTGAAGCCAGCCCACCCCCCCCCTGCATAAGTACCTTTAGCAGTCTAACTTTGGGGGGGGGGGGTTTGGGTGCGGCGTCCGTTTTTTGTTTTATTCACGTTTTTGGAGAAGGGCCAGCGGGGAGCGGAGTCGGCCCGAGCGCCCGCGAGAGGGTAACAGACACCCAGCGCTCACGCTGCAGCCCAATGTTATTCCTCGCATAGTTCTGTGAGCGGAGCAGCGAGGCCAGGCCCGGGACGGTAAAGGCCGCGGGGGGGGGGGGGGGGGAGGCGCTGGGTAGTGTTTTATGGCCGCAGTGGGCTCTGGGTCCCCGGCGGGACGCTGAGCCGCGGCGTAGCTAGCTAGTCCCAGTCAGTGAGCGCCGTGTGCGTCTCTGCCGGCCCCTTCCGAAATGAAGAACGGCAGAGGGGGGGAAACCCCTCCCTCGCTCCCCCCCCCAACACATACCCCTTTGGCCCGTCCCACCTCCCTTATGACCCAGCACCCTCTACACGACTCTGTTTGACATGTGGACATTTATGCAACAGGGAAATCCAACCATGTCATAATTTACATAAAGACTGTCCACAGTGATACTGCGCTTTGGGAGGTGCCACTGAGCCCTAGTAAATTACCCCATGCGGAACAGTTAGGCTGCTGTGCTGAGACAGGGAATTTGGGGCTGGGAGTAAGACACACAGGAGCATCTAAATATAACCAAAAATATTTTTTGAATTCTCTATAATGTCATTATATACGCAAATAATGACATTCATTAAAATGCATCTCTGGAAATGAAAATGTGTTTGGAAATGTAACCTAGGGAAAGCATTTGGTTGGCCATACCGGTCACAGCTCAATATATGGCCCCTATGAGGCCACTTTAAAAGCTTGTTCGGTACTTTTGACCAAACATTTTCCCCGAGTGGGTCTGCTTCTCCAGAAACCTAGGTGCCCTGTAAGTGCTATCAAATTGAACAGAAACCACATCAGCAGCTACAGTGTTGGGAGGCTGAACAGCCCTGGCCTTGTGGCCGGTTACGAGCTCAAAAAGAAAAAAAAGAAAAAAGAAAAAGCCAGCCCTGAAAACAGAGGAATGGCTCTGGAAACGGCTATAAATACAGCTCAATACTCAGGTCATCCAGGATAACCCCCATATCCTGATTGCCAACATAAAGCGCCCCCTGTAACCCAAGTCGCCGGTAATAAAAAGCAATAAGCACCTCCTCGCGGCCGGCCTGCACTGCGAGGCTCTGAGGCTCGTCGTACCGTCTTCCAGGCGTTACCCAAACGCGCCTCCTCCCTCACGGGCCCGGCCCATACAGCTAATTACTGATGCCCGCGCCGCAGAGTAGATTACGGATTACTTTCCCCCCCCGTCAAGAGGAACGGTAACATTCGACTGGTTTTACTGATCGGGTCAAAAGAGGCCCTTTTGTCTTGACTACAGGACCCCTCAGTGTAGATTAATGTCTCCCCCCAGCGCGGCAGCGAGAGGGTCCGGGTTTTAAATAACCAGCTGATATGCTAGAGCGAGAGCGGTCCACCTTCCTCTGACATGTCTATGAATATCTCTTTTATTATTGCTATTGACCCATGTGCCCATAAAACATGGCCGGGGTCCGACAGACCTCGAACATTTCTTAAATCTCAGGACGCCCCTCTCTCTCTCTCTCTCAGGGGCAGGAGACTGCCCAGCACCTCTGAAGAAATGGGGAGAGGAGAGGAGACGACTGGGAGAGAGTGATAAAGAAAGAGAGAGAGAGAGAGAGAGTGAGAGAGAGACAAAAAGAGTTTTTCCAGAAGCTTTCACACAAACAGGCCTCTATCAGTAACAGCAGGATGCCAGTGTTCCACTGCATCAATCATTCCACACTCCAGTCATTGTGCTCCGTCTCTCCTGTGCTCAAACCCCAAAACTAACATACATACAGAGCTATAATAATAGCGTAAGGGCATCACTTTTTAAAAAGACCTTTCATCTCCAGGAGATTGTACATCTTCAATCTTGTTTATTCTTCACTGCAAGACATACACAGGATTCTCGCTATTGTGGATGTGTCCGCGCTTACTTTGGGGGGGGGGCGGGCGGGGGGGGAAATCACTCTTTTTTTATCCTGCATGGAGGCCATATTCATCTTTTGTCATCTTTAAAGCAGTATTCACAGCCACTCAGGAAAATGGATGCCTGATTGAGTCGTTGTGTCAGGACTGTAGCATTTCAGCTCCTGAAACAGCAGGAAGAGGGAGAGAGAGAGAGCAAGAGAGAGACAGAGAGAGAGCGGGAGAGCGAGAGGAAGAGAGAAAGGAGAGAGAGAGGAAGACAAACAGGGAGAGAGAGAAAGAGTGGGAGAGCAAGAGGGAGAGAGAAAAAAGGAGAGGGAGAGAGAATGTGAGGGAGAGAGGAAGAGAAAGGGGGAGAGAGGGGGAGAGAGAAAGAAAGAGAGAGCGAGTGAGAAAGAGAGAGAGATAGAGGGGCAGTGGACTTAGGACTGAGTTTTTAAAAAAACAGTACAGGAAAAACACAAAGTGCTGAGGTTATTGTTCCGAGCTCAGCGTGCTTTGTTTTGTTTTACGAAGCGAAGCCTGCCCCTGCAACAACACCCCCCCACCCACCCACAGCCGACCCCACACCCCTACACACACCCCTGAAAGGTGACACCGCCCCGTGGGTTGAGTATGACTTTGCAGCTACCCTCGGAGAACGGCAGACAGGGCCCGTGGCGGGGCGGAGGACAGGCCCACGCCGTCCGCGAGGGGACACTTTGATGAATGGCCAGTTTATGGCGCTGTCAGGCCGCTGATGTCTGTGGGGAAATACCGGGGGCGGCGCGGACCAGCTGATTGCAAACCTGTGGCCCAGCTGATGATCAATCAAACTGATTGGCTATGGCAAATATGGTTACTGATAGCAGAAAAAATAGATTACTGCACAGCGCGGGGGGCCGGGCGGGGGGGCCGAGGTCAAATAAATGAAAACAGGAAGGAGTGAAAAGCGAGCGGCCGGCCTGACAGAGGCAGAGCTCTGTTAATATCTCACAGGGTCGCATTTCCGCGGGGAGGAGCGGGCGCGTTTAGGCAGGGGGCTCCCGATCCCCCCCCCCCCCCCGGCTGCTTTAATACACTCCGGCCCGGGCGCACCTGTGCCGCCCGACCCACAGCCGATCCGCGAGGGGAGGGAGGGAGAGTTCGCGGGAAGGAGGCGCCGCGCTTTTCGGACCACAGACCAGAATGGTGAAAGCTACACACACAGAGGACGACGGGGGGGTGGGGGGGTTTGGGGGGTACAGGAAGCCGGGGACGCGGGGAAGGGAGCGGGGCGGGTTAAATTGGAATGCCCGTGTTCCACCTGGTTTTAGATCAATGCCCTGACACAGAGGCCATTTTAATCTGCTTTGAACTCCCGTCCAGCTCTGCGTGCTCCACTGAGCGCCTCTTGTTTTGGGACTCCGGACATGGTGTGTGAACTATCAAATTGTCCTTTAATAGCCTCATTCTCCCCATCTCATTATCTCTCCCCTGTTCCCTCAGGCGGGAGAGAGGGACAGAGGGAAGAAAGAGGGGAACACAGAGAGGGACAGAGATGGAGAGAGAGAGAGAGAGAGAAGAAAGAGCGAGGGCCATTTTTTATCGCTAACAACATTGCTGCTGGGCCACGCGCAGAAACTTGTCAAAAGGCCTGCTTTGCCGCGCATGACACCAATCACAATTACTCCAATCTGTCTGTGTGAACTAAGAGCCGGCACGAGGACCTGTGATTAATTACAGATTAATTATGCCATTATTTGATAGCCCCTTCACCTTTGAAATGAAGAGGTGGTGTGAGAACCCCTTTATTTCTGGGGGGGGGGGGGGGGGGAACAAAAAAAAACCCAGCGAAGAAAAAAACAACAAAAAAAAACAACAAAAAAAACACGAAAAACAATTAAATGGAGGGGTGATAAAATGAGAAACAAACAGCCATATCCGCGCCGCCGCCGGCTTCCACCGCAGCCCAGCCTGAAAAATATATAATTTCCATACACACGGGAGATGGAATCAAAGTCGCCTTCTTTTTTCCCCCTGTCAATCATCTGTCGGTAAAAAACAAGCGTAAGTACAGAGTGGAGAGTCCACACAGGGCTTCCCTGGAGTTTTAATATATTCCTGCAAAAGATGCTGAAGTGCAAGGGCTCTCATTAACAACGACCCACCCCGAGCTCGTGGGCAGGTGCTACTGTAATTAGCTATTGTTTGACTATCAAAAGTCTTAGCTGATTAAATGTACTAAATGTGGTGAAGCACTTTTTCCCCCCGTAATTTCAGAGAATACGCCACGCTGGGGCCCTTTCACCGCGCTCGCTGTTTCCGGCGTCCGCTAAGAGCCTGTTGCCAGCGGTAATCAAAACTAAAAAATCTGCAAAAAAAAACCTTCGGCTCAAGCAGAGAGCTTTCATTGGAAATATGTTACTTTATGAAATCTGGTGGCCAGCGAGCAGGGGGAAAATGCGGCTTCTCAAGGCAAGTGAATGGCATCTCTTTAGTGATTAGCTCCGAAATAATGGGCACCCCTGCTATTAGGCTAAGTCCATTTTATTGCTAATTCATTTATGTCCTATTTCTGAAATACTTGATGCAAATCACCTGCTAAGAAGTCATGTTTGGCAAGCAGGTATACCCATTACGGCAAAATCTTAAATCAAATTTACAATAAGGAAACTGGGCTAAACCTGTTGTATTAGCAGATAACTTACTGCAGCATTATTATAATCTGGTTGGAAATTTACACTAAAATTATACTTTAGTGCTCAGAGTGATTTTTTAATTAATGCGCATTTTTAACAGGTAAAATCAAAGCAAGCGGAAAACCAAAATGCCCTTTGTGTGGTAAAAAACCTGGATATTCTTAGATCTCGCCAAATGAACTAAATTAAAACAGAAATGCACAGTGAATGAATAAACGACTGTACGTGAGCACTGGTTATGTAAATGCAAATTGCTTAAAATAAGCAGTTATAAAACAGATTTTAAAATTTGCATTCCAAAAATATTTGGATTTTTTTTATGGCGTGTGATTGATAACTGTACTTTTGTACTGTATCGCACGTGATTCTGAAGAGCTCTGTTCCATTTCTGGGGAAATATCACACCTCACATAATACTGTCACTGAAGATGATAAAGCCAAACAGTATAACAGCAGTATAACAGCCTTCTGTAGCCAACAACCCATGTAAGACACACAGGCACATACTGTACACTGTACAGTAATCTGCAATGACACGCAAAGCAAATGAAAAAGAAATCACCTTTGATGCTTCAAGTTAAATGCATAAACAAATGAATACACTTCACATAAAAACAGATCAGTACCCAGAAAAATGCTAATTACTGTATAAAGAGAGAGAGAGAGAGAGAGAGATGTTATAAATATGAAAGATGCCGCACATTTTCAGGCGATGAAAGGATTTCACAGTCAAGGGTCGTCCCCATTGTGAGCACATAAAAGGGCCCGAAGAACAGAAGAACATGTTTTTTTTTTAAAAAACATTTTTATTTCTGTAAATGGTACGGTGGCTGACAGGCTTCCTCATTGAGTAAAGGGATTACGGGGGACTGAATTAACACAATGAGGCGGGCGGGCGCGGTGCGGGCTTTCGCCCAGCCGTCCCGCGTCGGCGGGCCTCCCTCGGCCCTATGTCTCTTAGACCTCTCCTCTCCTCTCCTCGCTCCCCCACTTCGGATAATCATTGTTTCTCCATCAGATAATTCCCATGTCTAACACTCCTCTCAATGAGCGCGCGCTAATTACCCCCGCCGCCCCGCTCGCTCTTCCTTGTAATCGCTTAATTAGGGGTGACAAGCTTACGGGCTTGTTTACTCAATTAGCTTTTCCTCTTTAATTATCTTAATTACTCGGATATTCGGGAGAAGGGAAACTGTCTCCGTCCTCCTCATTAGCATACTAAATGAAGGCTGTTAGCGGTCTTGGCGGCTCGGCGGCGGCGGCGGCGACGACGCCGCTCTACCTGAGCGCTCAGCGCAGCGCGGAGCAGAGCCTGCGGCGGAAGAGCTCTCCGGCACGGGCGACCATTTCTCACGTTCCGGCTGGCAGGGATGTGTCTGAGTGTTATAAATGAGGAGAAGCACAGGGCCGCTCCCTCAGTCTGGGCTCCCAATGCCACCCGGTGAGGAACGCAGAGTTAACTCACCCGGCTAGCCTGGATTTGATCTTTATCCGTGAAAGTGATCGAGTTCAGGGGTCATCTTAACATGCTTATCACACTACTTTATTTTATTTTATTTTTTTAAAGGGCAAGGTCGATGATTATTTTGTGGCAGGTTTTAAAGAATTTCACACCCACAAGGACATAGAACCTAAGACACATACCCAGTGAGAGAAAGAGAGAGAGAAAAAGAAAGTAGAGAGAGAAAGAGGGGAGAGAGAGAGAGCATGCACTGCATTCTCCTCTCAGAGGCAAACGCTCATTTGGGCTACTTAGGGATTGTCCTGAGCTACCCGAGATTTTCCCCTTTGTAATTAATGATAAATCTTTAAGCCAGAGAGCATGATTGATGGACAGTAAATGGATGTTCCAAGCACCTATTGTTTCACGTCTGTGGATTAGACAGACTTATTTAACAGTCCATTTGATCAGGCGAGGTGGGTGTCTCTCTGCGGTCCAATCGTGCCAGGCGACACTGGGGGTTTCGCGCTGGGGTAATGCTCTGTAATGAAGATTAAAACCCTCAAAGCTCCAGTGTTCAGGAAAAAAAGGGAGGGTGGTGGTGGGTTGGGGGGGGGGGGAAATCCTTGTTTTATTAACTTGTCTGCATCAGGCTGCAATTTGCAAAAGCTTAGAGGTACTTGGGCTTTACGCTGTACCCGGCTGTACACCCCCCACCCCCGTGTGCTTGTTTACTTATCCAATCAGTGCAGGCCAGAGTCTATTGTTTTCACCCATAGATTTTCTTCCAGCATTTCCAACATTTATTTATTTTTCCTTTTTTTTTTTAGAAAAGAAAAAGAAAATGTGGTTCTGAATGCAACAACACTCCACAGCACAGAGATGTAACATAACACCGTGAAAGTGCATTACGTTAAAATAAAACCGTGATTAAACCCAAAAAGCTTTTACTTCCATTCTTTGAAAAAAGGAAATGCAGATCGTGGAGATCAGATCCACACCCAGCACCTCACTGAAGAAGCCCGCCCCCATATCCAGTATCACAGAATACGTAATTTTATGCCAAACACCGTACATTCTGTCTACAAGCGAGCTGTCTGAACAGACAGAGATCAACACCTTCTCCCTCAGAGATTATGTTTCCAGATAAACTCACCAATCGCTCAGCTGCCGCATTACTAGCTGTGTGGTGCTGTAATGTGCGCAGGGTATTGTGGGCAGTTCTGACATTTTAATTGTGGCAATTTGTTTTTTTTCTTTTCTCCCCCCCCAGTTTGAAATCGGCGGTTGGGCGCCCTGAGTCATCCACGGTGCCACCCACGCCGCAGCTGAAGGCAGCGCGATCATCCGATGCGCTCGCCCCATTTACACCCCTCAGGCCTCTCGGTACTACAGGAGCGCTAGCGCAGACCAGAGCAGAGGCGCATCACTGACTCGGGAACAGCTTGTGAATAGCAGCTGTATTGCTTATGGGGCTAAGCACAGCCGTGGGCAGAGGAAGGGCCCTAGCAGGATGATGGCAGTGGTGTTTCAAACTCGTGATTTCTAGGCTCTACGGCCTTGAGGAACGGAGTTTGAGGTGTTGCACCTGTGCCGACTACGACACTCAGGCTTTCCCGTCCGATGTTTATCTGACAAACGTAGCGCGGTGTTTGTATTGTTTGGGACGCTCTGTGAAGTGCGCGCACATCCGCTGTAGGAGCGGGGAGCTTTTCCTCAAGCTACTGTCCGCTCCAGAGCGGGCCAGGCGAAGGTGGGAGGGGCCTCCGCGGCAGTGCGAGAAGGCGTTTTATCTGCGGCCCGCTCGCTCGCTCGCTCGCTCCGCACGGACCACTTCCTGTCTGCGATAGGGACCCGAGCCGAGCCGCGCCGCGGCGGTAAAGCTGGGAGCGACCCGGAGGATTAGCTCGGCCGCCGCGAAATGCGTCCCATGTGTGGCCCAGATGGAACCCCTCTCCCAACATCTGGACCTCGCCCCGGACGCTTCCCCGACGCCAGAGCGCTCCGAGCGCGGCCGAAGGAGGGAGTCGTCTTTCCTCCCCGACGCGTGTAACTTTGGACAGCCCCCCCCCGCTGATGAAGTGGGTCCTCTCTAACAGACACCCCACACCCGCTAATGAATTACCGCCGAAAACTGACACCGCATTCACACAGCAATTACATTAGCCAGCCAACTGAAAATACTTCGCTTGGCAAAAGGGGGGGAGGGGGGGGGGCTGGTTCTTTAGAAAACAGGCTAAAGGAATTGTGCATTGTACGAGGACACAGCACATCCCTTTCCATCTCCGAATTACAGAGACGCCCAGAGCGGCTTTGTCCACCCTGAACCCGAAAGCTGCCGGTTCAGACGGGAACAAAACCGCCGTACCTGTGGTCCCGTTCCGACCGTCCGGCCATTCCGCCAGGGGGAAACAAACTTTATTTTTGTCTGAATCGCGGAGTGCAGAACGAGGTCATTTGCCCGGTCTGGTAATCAGTCGCATTTCCTTCTCCCTGCAAAGAGCCATTCAGGGGAAGGCATGCCTTTGTAGTCTGCTGTCCCGTACTTGGGCTCTCTGCAGGAAGTGATTTATATTTGAACTTCATCAGTTCTGGGTAAACAATTGTACTGATAAAAAAAAAAAGAAAAAAGAAAAACCTGCAGTGGGAACAACAGCGGGCTGGAATTCCACGGCGCTCGCTGGCTGCTGAGTCCGTGTCCTCTGGAGTCTAAGGTGCTGCCTCTGCAGTGCAAGTTCAGGTCAGCCCTCCCATGATTCAGCTGGCCTGGGGAACGGCGTGCACAATCGGCGAACAAAAAAAAAAAAAAAAATGGCGGGGATTTTGGGTCTGAATAGCCGATGACGGCCTGTGACAAACGGCTCAAAGGGATGAGAAATGGGCCCGGTTCACGCGCGTCCCTCCCGCCCCCCTCTCTCGCACCCTCTCCCGAACGCCAACCCCGTTAGATGCGTCCAGGTGAGCCGCCGCCGTAAGACCCTGCCGCAGGCCCCGCCCACGATGCACACGCCACTTCAAACGCGCCGAGGCTTCTTGAGAAAAAGCCGAAACAGTGCCTGATTATAACTGCACGGTTCGCTACAGCAGTAAAGCCCTTCAAACTGTATCTCAAGCCAAATAATTGAAAGTTTGGGCCGATGGTTTATTTTCTTAACCTTACGGCTTTTTTTTTTTTCTTCTTCTTCCCCTCCTCTCCAACGATTGCCGCTCTAGAGTTTCAAGCATGGGGTCCCCTTTCCACTTGAGTTTTCCTGCAATCTTAAGTCTCGATCTAACCACGAAGAAGCGGGACTATGAGGCAGAAATAACCTCCAGGAATTCCAAACCTTCACTTGTTCAGCTTCTAACTACGGCTGCACGAGAAAAAAAGAAAAAACAAATCGCAAGAGCTGACATGAAGAAAAAGGAAAAACTAAACAAAAAATATATATACCCCCCCCCAGAAACAAAAGGCGTGGTTCAGAGTACAACAGAGGTCAGGAAAAGGTGGAAAAGCTTTTCAAGACAAACTGTTTGCCTACTTGCTCTAACTGAGCAAACACTGCCAGGCTTGGTTGGCATTTTCATATCACACATCACATGGAATGTTTGCTAAGAATCAGTGTGTCACACAGAAAGCAGAGGTTGCACTCAAGAGCACAGCGCACAGAAACGAAAGGCACAGCGTAATAACCCATAAACAAACAAAGGGCTTAATTCCTTATGATGCACGTACGCTATCAGGCCATTGGAGGAAGCACGTCTATACCTGACACTATTCACTGTGGGCCAGATGATGACTGTTCTAGGGCAAGCTCTTTTTCTTTTTTTTCTTCTTTTTTTGGTTCGCTGAATGAGAGGCTCCAGGGGCGTTCAGTGTCCGAGGGTCTCGGGTTTGAGGTCAAACCCTCCCACACCAGGCCCCTCTCAGTCAGCGCTTGCCCCAAAAGCCTGGGCCACCTCCCCTGAACCCCACTTTTTCTCCCCCCCCCCCCCTCCCCCTCTTGTTTTTCTAGTGTTTTGTCTGCTTAACATATTCAAGGTTTGGAGGGGACGTTGGGGAGGTGGGGCAGCGCCGGGCTTTTCTTTCACATGACCTTCGCATGGCTGGGCATGTCCTCCAGACGGGCCTCGTCTCCGCGCCGACAGGAGCCGGCTGGCAGCGCTCCTCTCCTGGGCATTTTGGCATTCCTCAGGATCGCAAGAGAGGCCTCTCTCTATCCCTCTCTCCCTCTCTCTTTTTCTCTCTGTCTATTTCTCTCTCCTCTCTCTCTTTTTCTCTCTGTCTCTCTCTCTCTCTCCCTCTCTCTGTCTGTCTCTCCGTCTCTCTCTCCATTTCTTTCTGTCTCTGACTCTCTCTCTGTCTCTCCGTCTCTCTCTCCATTTCTCTCTCTCTGTCTCTCTCTCCCTCTCTATCGCTCCTTTTCTCACTCTCTCTCTCACAGAACCTACAGGCAGCTCAGAGGTCCATATGAAAACAAACCAGCAGAAAGCCGGAGCGCTATTTTTTTTTCCCTAGGAAGACAGGAACGCGCAGAGCAGTCACAGAGAACATGATATGTTACTAAAACAGGCTTCTCTCTCTCTCTCTCTCTCTTTGTGTATGATTTCCTTCATTTTCAATTCAATTGACATTTCTTAAAATATGCTCTGTCCTACCCGTGTACCCCCCCCCCCTCTCCACACACACACCCCCAGATGTTCTCAGATGGGGAAATAATTAGCAGACACGGCGAGTCGCGAAACGTTATTCAAACACGCGGTGAAAGAGCGTCTCCCGCGGCAACACGCGCGTTGTCTCGGGTGACGGGGAGCAGAAGGAGGAGAAATACTCCCCCTTGTGCTGCGAAGCCACAAACGCAGTGCACACTGTGTACAGAGCGCACAGAGAGAGAGCGCGCTGCAGAAGCGGTGTGACGACGCTCTGAAATTGACTACGCGCTCCGGGGGGGGCGCGTAGCCCGGCCCGGCCCAGCCCGGCCCAGCTCGGCCCGGCCCGGCCCGCCGCTCCCTCTCACCCCCTGCCCGCTAACTTCTTCGAGGAATACTTGGTTTCCATGGCAACGTAAGCAGACCCACATGTTATTATCCCAGACGACTGACCGGCCCGCTCTCCCTCATTCAGGGGTCTGAATTAATGGACTCCCACTCTCTTTATTGGTGCCGAGGGGACAAAGGGGGGAGAGACACATCGTAAAGAAGACGCTCTCACACGACAGACCCCGCCACTGTCCGCCGCTCTGTTTGAAATGCAGAGAAGGCTCGGAGAATACATTTAAAAAAAATGTCCATTCAGAGAAGCGATTATAAAAAAAATAAAAAGAAGAGGCTGACGCAGTAAATGAAAGCTACACGGCGCTCTTTCACCAACCCCTGCTTCCCTCTCACCCCCCTCCCCCCCTCCCCCCGGTCCCTCCATCTCTCTCTCTCCCACTCGCATTCCAGATGCAGGGAGCTGGTGGCATCGCCATGAACGGGCCTCTGTCCTCCCGTGATGAGCACAGCTCAATCACCGATGCCACACAGACACAGACAGCCCCACTTCTGTACTGTACATCCCCTTATCTCAGAGAGAGAGAGAGACGCACACACACACACACACACACACACACACACACACACACTCACAGTCAGCCATCCTCACAGAGCTCTGCCCTCTGGCTGTGGGGCCACACTGTAGGGCCCTGTCCATCAGGGTCACGGCCAGCCGTGGGGATAAGGGCACCATTCTGTCCGGGCCGGGGGGCGGGGTGGGGGTTCGGTTCCCACAGATCACGCAGAAAGAAACATTTGTTTTCCGTCTTCCTCAGCCGTGACACGAGGAAAGGACCCTCCACGGACCGATGTGCGGGGCCCCCACCCACGGTCCGAGCTCGGTCCCTCCAGCGCTCGAAAAACTACGAAGCGGCCCCGGCTCCGTCCCCGTGCGCGTTCGCGCAACGCGACGTCTGCGCGCGTTTACGCGTGTGACAGCTCTGCCCCCGCGTTATTATCGTTGCGATGAAGTCATTTCGACGTGCCAGACGTGGCCATAGCGGGCCGATATTTAATATGAGAGAACATCAACATTCTGAAAAAAAAGTGTCACTCACGACCATTAAAACGTAACTGGAGCGGGAGAGGAGAGAAATTATACCATTATGAAGTCAGCTTACACTAGACTAAAAAACCACTAATATTATTCTTGCACACCCCTCCCCTTCTTGGTGACAGAGTAACCTAAATTATTAAAATTGTTGGATGTTTTCACACTGTCTGTGGAGGTGGTGCGTGGGAAGGCCTTCCAGAATAATTGAAGAGGCATGTTCTTCTTCGCGTAAAATACATCTGCTGAACTACAGGCCATGTTTCAGTCAAAGCACGGCACTCTTCATTGTGAGAAACAAATGTTAAAATTTGTTCATTTAAAAACATATATATTTAAATGTTTTTAAACCCCCTCCCTCCCCCTTTTTAAACTATTTTATTAATAGTGGTTCTACAATTAATTAAGCTTTTTGTGTACATATATTCGTGGAAATATGAAACAATTTGTCACTCAAATTGAAGGACACAGAGCAGTGAAATAGGCAATTTCTACATAAATGTAAAATGACAGCATTTAGGTTACAACAGTCATCAAATGTTTTTTATAGGTCCAGGCACAATCACTGATTGACATCAACAGTATCAAGAAATTTTCTTTCATAATGTGCTTTACATTATGTTTTAGCAGTTTAACATAGAAAACAAATTATATTGAAGTTACTATTGTTTTAATTTTTAGCACTATTATATTTAATCTGCTGCCTATACTATACTATGTAATATACTGTTAGTATGTCACTAAAATAGGTTTAGTGAACTACTTATAGTTTAGTAAACCAATTGTTGGAACTTAACTTGCATAAATGGTTTACTTCACAGACCAGAAAGACAAATTCCAGACAAAATTTTTTTAGCATGTTTGTTTTTTGTCAAACACCAGAGAAAACATCTTTAAGCACAACTGCTGATAAGCTTGACTTTGATGAGAGAGAAGGAACGAAAGAAAAATAAAGGAGAGAGAAGAGAGCAAGTGAGAGAGAGAGTGAGAGAGCAAGAGAGAGAGTGTGTGGAAGAGAGTGAGAGAGAGTGTGTGTGTGTGTGTGGAAGAGAGAGTGAGAGAGAAAAAGAGTGAGAGAGAGAATGAGAGAGAGTGAGAGAGAAAGAGAGAGTGAGAGTGAGAGATGGAGAGACAGAGAGAGAGAGAGAGAGAGAGAGAGAGAGAGTGTGTGGAAGAGAGAGAGAGAGAGAGAGAGCCCTCTCCCCTCCTAACGGTGACTCTGGTCCGCGCGGGGCGGGGGTCTGGCACTCTCACAGGCCCGCGCTAGCCCCGGGGCTATGTGGCCTTGCGCATAATTGCCCCACTACAGATAGTTAACAGCCCTCCCTGTCCTTCCTGACTGTTTATTCTACTCTGATTTCCAGCTCCGCTGGGCCATCATTCATCAGTCCACACGGCCCCTTGGGAGGAGACCGGGAGGCCCCGCCCACACCCCCCCCCCCCCCCCCCCCCTGTAACCAGAGGGCATTTCTGATGGCCCCGCATTATGGAAAATGAGCGCGGCGCGGCGCGGCGGGGGTGGCAGTGATTATAATATCCAGATAATCATTTCAAACAAATTATCATAATTATCAATCAATCATCACATTTAAACAACATGCCCTGGAGGACCGAATTGCTTTTGTGACCTGTAATGCTTTCTGTCTTATAATAACCTTCATAAATTTTAAGGCCTTAAGATATTCCCGCGGCCGGCGCTGGAACCAGCATCCGAGCCTCCCGGTGCCACAAACCCCGCCATTAAAAAAAATAATAAAAGCGTCTCCGCGCGGCGTTCACACGTCTTACGCTCGTCTTCGTTCCGAACGAACGGCAAACGAAAAAAAAGGCCGATTCCCCCTTTCGCTGGAATGTTCCGCCATTGTGAGCGGGCCATTAATAACCCGGGTAACCAAACACACGGCAACGTGTCCTCTGTGAATCTGTCAAAGGGCTCATTCGTCTCCCCCGTACTTTAAAAGCATTTAAGGTGTGACCTGGCGAAGGAAAAAAGACTTTCAGATAACTGTGTATACAGACACAGCTGAGCCGCCGTTAAAAAGAACATCGCAGGTACGCTGGAAGTTCAGCCATTGGAAAAATAAATGCGCGCGTTTATTTGCAGGGATGATAAAAGAAAGGCAAATAAGTCAGAGGAATTAAGGTCTCCGGGAGAGGCAGACAGGTCGGGACCAGGGAGGGACGGAGCGATCTGATCGGGCGCTAAAGATGCTAGCAGATAAAGCTGAGGTGTAATTGCAAAAGCATTGATCTGCTCTCAGGAATCCACCAGACAGTGCCTTATCAGCCCCCTCCCATCGCAGGATCCAAAGGCGCACATTTCTGTCTGCACAGAAGCGTTTTTGGACAAGGCCTCTTCCGGGGGGGATTATCCCAAGCACCTCAGTTGTGGGATAAAGTAGGACCCAGCTGAATGGAGGGGAGATAAGTATGATGGTGTGGGGGCGGGGGGGGGGGGGGTAGCTGGATAAGACAGACACATGTTCCTGTTCACCGTGGCGACAGCAGATCCAATCTCTGGCAGCGGTGATGGTTAATGTTATCTCTATCTCCGCTGGCGGTAGTGTTTTTGTTGTGAAAGGATAACAGCGATCTCCCTTGAAAGTCAGAGAATAAATACATGTCCCTTTCCCTCCTCATCCCCCCCAACACACACACACACACGCACACAGAACATCTATCCTCCTGGATTTCGATAAGAAGGCTATTGAGCTACAATAATATCTTCCCTCCGTTTTTTTTTTTTTTTTGGGCCAGCCTTTTAACGCGGAGCTTTATTTTCCCCCAAAGCCTCTTCGGTGGAGTCTTTTCATCACGGGCGCCTCGGCCGCCCCTCTCTCCGGGGAGGGTCAGGGAGAGCGATAGAGAGATAATGTTATAGATTATCTTCCACAGATGTTTCTGTCTCCAGTAGCCCGGGGGGCCGTTCCACTCTGAGTAAACAGGACCTAAACGGAGACTCTCTCTCGCGCACGGCGAGCGCTCCCCTGGCACCGCGTCGCCGCGGCAGCGCGACGGCGGACCGGGAGGCGGGCGATGGCGCTGTCCCGGGGGCCGCTCCGCCGCGCGTCCGCTCCGCCCTGACGGAACGCACCTGACCTCCAGGGGTCGACGGGTCAGGGTTCGGAGGTCAGGCCGAGGGGCCGCGGGGCGACGGCGGAGCGAAGCAGAGAGCCGGAAGCAGAGTTCCTGTTTCTGATGTTTCTGATGTTGGACAGTCTCGCAGTTTCCCTTGACCAGGGCACGGTTGAAAAAAAACCCCAAAAAAAAACAGACTGATTAAAGGTCTACAGAGTAGGTCATTCCCCCAGAATGAATTATTTAAGTCATAATAGCTCATGAATAATTTCATGACCAATAAGCTGGCAGCGGTGAGTCGCAGACAGGGGGGCCTGGAACAGCAGTCTGAACACCAGAGAAAGCAGCTGCATTAACACTGACTCTGCATGGGTCACCTGCTCATAAACCTGCAGCGAGCCAGTGCTGAGACCTGGTGCTGCGATCCAGACTGAACGAGCATGGGGGAATGGACCAGAGGGTCCGACAGGCACCTGGTAGCAAAAGCAATCGTGGTGGAGCCAAAGCGACAGTTGAGAGGTGGGGAACCGGTCACAGCACATTTCTGATTTCGTTGGAAGACTGGAGGTGGGGGTGGGGGGGTGGGGGGGAGGAAACAGAAAACCGGATAGAACAGTGGACTGGAACATTCCCCGACTGAGATGCAAATCTGCTGTTCTTTTGCAAATCAAAATAAAAAAAATTCAAAAAAATTGCCGTTGATGTCTGGGGGGGCTGTGGGGGGGGGCGCGTTACAAGGCTTCGGGGGCGGCACCTTCGCCGGCAGCGCCGAGAGGGGCCGCTGATCCGATTCGGTCCCGGCGAGCGATTGGGACACAAAGGCGTCCCGTGACAGATGTGCCCGTGACGGACGCGCCCCCTTTGTGGCGAGGCTGTCTGCGGCCACAATAGGAAAATTAAGAAGGGAACAAAACAAACTTCCTCCAAAGAGCGGCCGCCGCGGCGGCATGCATATTCATCGGCGCGTACGCCTTTTTTCGGGCTGGCGCTTCTCTCTGACGGGCTTGGCTCCGCCCCCTGCTCGTCACCGGCTCACAGAACAGGTGCCTCCCCGTCCCTCTTCCACGGACCGTTAAGTTTATACTTGAACTCTTTACCTTGCTGACTTGACCTCTTAACACCGGCCGTAAAAACCGAACTGCCCGCCCCTCAATAAATTTATCACCTCGTAAACTTACCAGTGGAGCTTCTACGGGACGCCTCTAAGCGCGGGGCCTGGAAGACGCTACCCTTATCAGCACCGTCCCTCTTAGACGTCCGTTAGGACCGACTTTGGTGTGAACCAAAATAACTTTGAGACCAAAAAGCTCTTTAGAGTCCGGATGGTAATTGCCTCTAAACAGGGCAATGATGTTCAGTGCAATACTTTTTTTTAGTTTTGCATGGTCTGCCATCACATAAGTATGTCAAAGTAAGATGCTTCCCTCTCCATATAAACCGAGAGCTGTACTGCAATGAGGGATTCGGGAGTTCATAATCCTTTGGATTTGTATTTTGTAAACATAATGTACAGTTATAAGCTAGAATTCCATAAACATCTTTTGACAAGGACAAGATAGAACGATAGAAGGGAATTTTCAAGGAACAAATGAGGTTGGGGTGCTTTGTAAGTAGTGTGCTGCAGTGAAAATATATATTAACATGGTTCTTCACTTTGATTTCCTGGTATGCCTACAGAATAGTCCTCAATGCAGTCATGGAAAGTGTAGATACATTTGTGTGATAGGACAGGAACCCTTGTCGGTTGTCACCTCCCCTTCAGTCTTTGATGTCCTATTGTGATGATACTCAGTTATGTGTTTCTCTATCAGTGTTGAAGGCTCTCGAAAACTGGAACCGGGAAATGAGTTGAAAGACACATAAAACAGAGACACCTCTCACCTTTTTGATGCTGTTGTCCTGGGTGGATACTTCATGGTCATTTAGCATTTGCTGGAAAACAAAACAGACAATGCTTAGTTGATTGTTATGTAATTTTTTTTTTAATGTACATTTTTTAAATGTAATTTTTATTTATTTAATTTTGCACCACCAATCCCACCTGAATTTGTAATGTCTAAATTGCAAACTTTGTACAAGCGTTCTCATAAATGGCCCTTGCTGCCGGCTAGAGAGAGTGAAGATAACCAGCGGTTATCCTCTGAAACACGTGTAGGCGACCCAGCTGCTTCCTTTCCCGCCGCAGCCGCAAGCTGCACAGGCGGGTGGAGGACACCCAATCATACGTGCACACGGTGTGTGCCACCGTCACCCTGGACGGCCAGTAGGAGTTGCTCAAGCAATAGACATTGCTATCCCCACAAACTATGTCCCTCCCACATCCCTGGGGCACATAAAATGTTAATCTTTTTTATAATCAAATTCCAGAGGAATCAACTAAAAAAAATATGGAATAAAACTTAAAACTTTTATAAAGCTCAGTTCTTTACCAATGACCAAATGCCTCAAATATGGTCAGACGAAATAAAATAAGTAAATAAACAAACAAAAATAAGAAATTTCAGACCACGTCTGTATATGAAAGAAGATTTTTCCCAGTTTGACCCAAAGCACTCCTTCTTTGTGCACCCAAAACAAACTCCTCTGAGGTCTGACTTTAATTCAATTTTCAGCGCGGCAGGAAATTCGCCTAAGACACTCGATTCAAAGCCCTCAGAGGAGACGTGGAGTCAAGCCTTTAGCAATATTTATCCTCTAAAGACGCAGAATACGCCCACTGTCCGTCCTGCCCAGGGAGGTACCGATGCTGATGAAATGGACGCCTGTTCTGAGGGGTGATAATGGCACCCCAGACCACGGGCCACTAAGAGGAACTCATTCACAGAGCCCGATATTTGGGAGGGATCTGGGTGTATTCTGAATTTATCAGGGATTATCAGCTCATATTATGGCCTTCGCACACTCCTCCCTCCTCCCTCACTTCCTCACGTCTTATGAACAGCCTCTGTGTTCATATCTGGCGATATTTTAGAAATTTAATTTGACATGCTATGTTTTCATTCCTTTGGAAAGAGCTCTTCGATGTTGATATCTTCATGGGTGTAATTTACTCCTCATATACACTTTTTTCCAGGGCAGAACCGAGCCAAAATGTTTCAGTTTCCATGTCTGATAGAAAGAGAAGCTCTCACATATACATATACATGCAAAAATATATATAGACTGCATGTTGCAGTTGATACTGAAGGGTAGTATAGGGTCACATATTATCCAGACCATCCAGGTGCATTCTGGGAGATTTCTTATTACCACTTTTCAGCATGGCAGCTGTTCATTACACCGTTTATAATGAACTGTTCAAATGAGGAGGAATGCACACATGCATGCACGCACACAAGCACACACATGCATATGTTTGCCGACTTTATCTATTTACATATTATAAAAAATAATGATATACCAGCTTGACCAGACCCATTAGTAAATACATTTCCCCCCAAAATGTGCAGGACCCAGGCTCTCTGTAAAGTCTCTTGATAGCATTACAGAACAGTAAAGACCCTGATCAGACCTCTCACCTCAAGGTCTGTGGATGCTGTTCTGGAACGTTCTAGGTGGGCGTGGCAGAGTTTTCATGCGATATGTTGAACTTATGAGAAACAGACAGCACTTGCCCTGGAGGTGATTAGAATTTTTTAAAATATTATTATGACCTTTCTTGCATGATTCCACAAACATCTAAATGTGCCCATTCAGGCCATCGTGTCCTTGGCCCCAGTGTCAGTTTTCCACACTCTAGGATCTCACAGCTATGTGAACATTAGGAAACCATGGTGCCCTGAACTGGGCTGTCGATGTGTTCAAGCCAACCAAGTGGAAGCAATTACATCACAAATACTTACGCAAGTACACTTAGGCCCGCGCTACTTACGTCTAATTTAATCCGCAGTTCTGTCAAAGCCGTATGAATCCAAAAACAACGTCTAAACGACGACACGCTTTCAGAATACGCGAACAAAGCCGGCTACATTTCTCCCTCCCCCCTTTATCCTTTTTTTTAAAAAAGATTTCTGTTGCTGCAGCATATGCAAGTCATAAACCGTCCGCATGCAGCATGTTTATAAATGTCTATTGTGCAATTATGCCACAGAGAGGCACGTCGTACAGCCAGGGCCCAGTATGTCCTGACCGCAGGGTTGAAATTCCGGGAACACGTAAAAGCGAGGAGCGCGGAACGTCGCAGAGCCTGCGCAGTGACCAGCTATCCCCTTCCTGTCCAGGAAGCGGGCGCCTCCTCACACTCCTCAAATCGGCACGAGTCGGTCACAGCTCCACGCCCCGGTCTGTTTTACAAGAACGCGGCGAGCGAGAGTAAAGACGAGCTGGGCTGAGCTGCCGCCGCCGACTCCATCTCAGACGCAGAAGCACGCGAGAAGGCGAAGGCGTTGCGAAGCAGCCGCCACGGTCCCTTTCCAGTCGCGCGAGCTAGCGCACGCGCGCGGGGCCTCTTCTATGACTAACGATGAGGTGGGGAGAAAGCCGGGCGCATTCCGGGACGTCCTGTTGGCGTTGTCGGGCCGACGGCGGCCCACAGCGGTGCGTGACACGGGGATGACAGGGAAAATGAGATTTCTGGTAATGCGTGGGGGCCCCCGGTCCGCCCTCGGTCTGGGGAGCGCACCGGGGCTAAGCGCTCCGCAGCTGTAACAGTTTACACACCAGCGCTTTCCCTCTGGACAGGAAAACGCTACCAGGCCTCACAGATAGAAGATGACGGTCTCCGCGACGTGCTTAACATAAATACGGGCGGATCAAATTGTCTGAGCGTAACTCGAAACTGTATCGGACGTGCGGACAAAAGCAAATATGTTGGAAATGGCTTACTGGTGTTTTACCGGTTTTTTTTTTTTTGGTTTTTTTTTCCCTTTCCCCCCACAGACAGCCATTATCCATTATCCTACCTCTGCAGATGTTTTAAATGTAGCAACTGACAAAGTCCCTTACATGACGGCTGCGTTTACCTTTCTTGAACACAGAAACGCGCAGCGTTTGCGGCGGCTGCGAGGGCCAGGGGCGAAGCTCACTTGGACTCTGGACCCAAGGGTGTGAGTCGGCATCCCTCGTTCCAAATAACAGCCGTAGCCTTGAACAAAGCTCTTTATCTGCGCTGCTCCACCAGCATCCTGCCGCACAAAAGGCTGACAGAACGCCTTGAGATGGAGAACAGTGAGTCGTTCTTGATAAGGGCGTCGGCCAAGAAAACAAACGATTCAATAATTAGAGATGGAAATGATTGACCATTAGCCCGCGTATGATTTATTACATGTCTCGTAGGCATTTTAACCGTCTATTTATTTGATAAGCTCTCAGGAAATGGGAGACAGTCGACTCAGAGAGGCAGTTTGAACAGCTGCACACATCTATGATACACGTGCTTGAACATCCCCACCCTGCCCATCCCCTCCCCAAGGGAAAAAATAAATACTTGCGGGCATCTTACTTATGCAAGCTTGTCCGTATGCGTTATTTAAACATGAAATGCTGAAAAAACGGAACAATTATTTTGTCAATTGTGATTGTCGAGAAGTGTCGGTACAGAAGCACCGTTGAAGAGGTAGAAAAAAGAAAAGAAAAATAAACTACAGAAATAAATGGCGTCTGATGAACATTCAGCCACCTGCAGAATGATTCAGTGAGGCTGTCTCGAGCTTGTTAAGTCCTTCTCTGTGCGCGCGCGCGTGTGTGTTTTTGGAAGCATAAAGATCCTCGTTATTAACGTTGCAGAGAAGCTTTGCCTAGGGCCTCCGTCATGAACTCCCCCCCCCCCCCCCCCGCCCTCCCCACCCCACCCCACCCCACCCCGTTTCAAGCTATTCGTATCGACGTGCCATGATGGCTGGCCCAGACAAAAGAAAACAACTCAAGTCAGGTCACACTGCAAATGGACTGGGCTTGTTTTCGCAGATCAGTCACTGTGCTGGTGCTACAGGAACAAAATTCCCCTGTAATTCAAAGAAGTTAAAACTCCCCCCCCACCCCGATTTTTTCTGCTTACAAACATATGTGGCAATTTTCTCTTTTTTAATAAAAAAAAAAAGAGAAGAAAAACTTCAAGCAAGTCTGCTGCAGTCTAATCGGGGTTATCTAATTGCAATTACAATGTAATTATATCTGACTCTGAGCAATGAAACTGTTGGTATCTTAGCTGGATGAAAAGGGGTACAAAGCAAACCCATGAATTTGCAGGGTTTGCTGTAGGAAAACTATGAAGCACGGTGCCAAAAACAATTCTCCTCAAGTCTGGATAATATGAGGCAATATAGCAACAGAGCCAATAGATGGTTATGGATGTCAAAAGCCGCAAGTTTCCAAAAAGAAACACCAGCAAGCAAACCTCAAGCCCTTTTGAACCGACTGAGTGACATCCCATTGGCTGCAAGAACCACACCAAGAAACCCACAAATTGAAAGTTTTGCTATGCAGTTATTGAGAAATCTCTGTTGTTTGGAGCCATTACAATATTTAATTATGTAAATACAAAAAAAGAGAGAGAGAGAGAGAGAGAAAAATCCAATATTGATCTTTTGACAAGAGATTTGAAGAGGAAGCCGTCTTTCAGTGCACGGGTGGGATGAAAATAGATTGCTATCATCTGCTGGAATCAGAGCAGGACCAGGGCCAGAGAATGGAGAGAGAGCGAGAGAGTTGTCCACTTCTGTCTGTTTCTCATTTAAATACACCCTGAAATCGAGCTCTCGGTCATGTCAAACATGATCATAGCCAAGGCATCGTGTGCTGAGATTAATCGACTTCAGTGTTTTTAACACCACCCTGAGTCAGGGGTGATCTTCAGCGCAAGCCAATCACAGCCGTGGGGCTGAAGCACTGGGCATGCTCAGTCTCTCTGAACCAGATCTATGATGTCATTCCCGGCAATCATAAATGTCTGCGCGCTCGTTAATTTAGTCACAATATCGGTTGAATCTGGTTTTTTGAAAAGTACGGGGCCAAGCTTTTGTTTTTGCTGCAGTTTGTTTGGTTTCTGTTTCAAAGCCATTTGTCTTCTGAAAGCACACAGGGGCTATTTTAGGGCTGCACAAAGATATCGGAGGGGAACCAGCAGAAATGAGAACTCCGCTATCACTATTTAAAACATATTTCAACAATGAGCACTGCTGATAAAAAACCCTCCACTGCAAATACCAGGAAGCTAAGCAGCAATCTGATAGAATATATTTATGATGACTTTAATAAGCTGAGGACTTGCCGTTTGTTGCCAAGGCAAACATCACGAGAGACCTGATAGCTAATGCTCCACAGCCATTGATAGGGGACCAATTAAACATAATCGCTCCCAGCTTAACGTTGTTTGATTCCTTATTATATTCTTATCAACTACTTCAAGTGTGTTGTCAGTGAATGTGAGAAAAACACACTCTGCAGTTATATGAATTGGCTGTGGAATGCCAGAATCCCAATTGTTTAAACACAAAGGTGAAACAGGAGACAGCGGCTTCAGCGGTGGGGAATTGTTGAGCACTTATCAGAGAGCAAAAGCTAACAGTTACTCAATGGGGATGGGACAGCCTTGATACCGGGACTGAAATCTGTGAGAGATAGAGCATGTCACAAAGAAAGATTTTGTGAAGCAAACAGGCAGGTCCTGCAGATTCATTCCACTCCTCAGGCTAAACACACGTTTCTATAGCAACTAAAGGGGAAACAGTGTTCCATATATGGCATGCTGTCCAGCATACTGTGCACAGGCTAGGATGCAATGGCATACTATATACATTTATCACCACTAATTTTGGCCTAGAAGTCCCCTTTACCATTAACCCATTGAAAATATTTCCTGTAAATTCACATTCCAAGACACACACACACACTCTTGAGGGAAAAGGATTATGTGCCTATAAACTTGCATATATATATATATATATATACACACACATACACCAAATGCATCTGTAAACACACATAATAATGCATCTAAGTGGGTATACATTTACATATACATACATTTAATATTTTTATTTATATGCACACACACACACACTTAATCTGAAGCACACACACACACACACACACATAAAACATTCACTTGATAGCCCTGCTGACCCTTGTGCGGTTTAAGGTCAGAATTATCGCCATGTCACAAACTTTGATACCCTCTTTCTTCATCTTGTCAAAGGAGGAGGGGGGGGGGGGGTCTGGGGGAAGCCAGACAGAATCATATAAAATGTGACAGCTTGCTCAGCAAATATTCATTGACAGTGGTACTTTATTTTATGAAGCAGGGACAGAAATTGACATTGTGCTTTGGAGCTCTTAAAAAAAAAAAAAAAGGTTGCAAATTTATTAAAAAGGGTCAGATTTGTATTTATGTCCTATCCATTCATCACCTCCCGCCGGCCTTGTCCTTTTAAGCCACCACTCCGAACTTCATATTGACAGAGCAATATGGATAAATTACCTGCCAGACACACTTTATTGATAAGTCATTTATGAAGATGATCAGTAATAATCATAAGTGAATAAGGGCGGGATGATAGATCTTCCCATAATAGTGGCTTTGACAGTTCCTCCCCTGGCCCTCAATAAATAACAGGAAGTTATGGATTAAGAAAATGAGACATATTTGGCCATGCTTTCTCTAGATTAAATACCCCCTATTGCCCCCTAAGACCCCCTCTCTTGCCCTGAAGTCATCTTTTGAGATGTGGTCTTAACGGCACTATGGCTCTGCACAGCAGAATGACCGGCCCATCCGCTGCATATATACACTAGTACTGTGGTACATAAAATACAGAAAACTCAGGGACTGGTGTTATCGAGTTCATTTTTAATAAATTAACGGCCGTATTGTAAGTATTTCTCGATTTATATATTTGCTTTTGTGTAAATAACCTGTGACCGGATCTGAGGTTAAGGAATATGTGTGTCCAGTGTTCTGAGTTTGGAAGGGCATGGTGGCTCACTGTCTTTCGACAAATAACTCTGAGCCCTTAATTCAAAGCAGGAATTCTTATGTATGCAAATGTATATTCAAAACATACTTGTGAGATGAGAGCTGTCATCCTTCGTGCCTGGGAAGGCAGCCCAAGATATTGTTTTACGATGACGGACACAGTGGTCTAAATTATATGTATCATTTATCACGCTAGGTTCAATATTTACAGTTTTTGCATTTTTCAGAGTAAATAAAACATTTAATTGAATTTAATTTCGGTTTCTCGTTGTCCAGCTTTCCAGTCGGTGACAGTGGAACAGAGGACACAAATCTGAGGCATAATTTTCATTTTAAGCTTTTTTTTTAAAACATTTTTTTGGTGCAATGCGAGCCAGGTTTTGTGGTTTCTGAGGAGATTTTGAAATGTGAAAGGGTGGCGGTGGAGAGAGGAGCCGTGCATCCGGGCTGGGACTCAGCACACATCGGGAGAGTGGGCTCCTGGACCCGGGCAAACATCAAAATGAAAAGTCTCCTGTGAGGTGGTTTAAGTGCATGCGGACACGGGCCGGGGGCACAAACGCGCCCTTTCTTCGGCCCAGAGTTTACGCCGGGGTCAATCCCAGACAGGTCAATCCCAGACGGAGAGAGAGAGAGACGCAAAGCGAATCGCTTGATGAGATATTTTTTTCCCCTTCCCAGATAAATAAATACCTCCAGCATCCATTTCCGGGCGGTGCAGTGCACTAATGCGACAGGGAGTAAGGGCGGGGTGGGGTGGGGTGGGGGGGGGGGGTACGCAGCATCGTAACCCCAGCATGAAAGACGCAGTGAGCACTCGCCCCGTCTCCCTGCCTACCTTCTCTGCAGATGGCCAAAATCTCTGCCCCCTGTTCCCCTCAATGGCCCCCTTTGTGCCACCCCAGCCCCAATGTCCTCTGGACTCTAAGGACCCACACAGTTGTCTCATCACTGGGAAAGAACTAATCGTCGCTCCGCGCACCCTGAGCCAAAGCAAACACCTCGCGATTTTCATGAAGCACCCTTTGTTCTTAGGCGTACGCCCTTTTCCTTACGAAGTGCAGCCTTCCTCTCATTAAGGTGGATGCATACTGACAGTTCAATTTATTAACCCCACTAATGGGTCGTATATTTAATGAGAAATGGTACAGAATGTGGAAAAATGTACGCTTTAAAAAAAAAAAAAAAAAAAAAAAAAAAACTGGACACAAAACGCCTTTTCACGTCATTCCCTGTTGAAGTTGAGGAGGGCGCACTGGAGCATTAGTGTTGGGCAGGCATCAATACACATGAAATGGTAACAGCGTTTCGCTTAGTGGCAGTTCAAATAAAGCAAACCTTTCACCGGGAGACACTTTAAACTCTGTTAACACACCCTATAGCAGGTCTCACTACCAGGGTCCTGTGTTTCATACACTGTGAATCTGTCTGGCACTGGCAAGAGCCTGATACAGCCTCTTCATGAAGCCACCTGTTGAGCAGTGATTAAAAACCATCTCAATGTAGCTCCTGAGAAATCTCAATTTATCACTTATTTACACAGAATTTCAAATTGGGATTGGGATTTCAAAAAGAAAAAACTCTCAGCAAAACTCTCCCGGACACACACAAAATATTTTCTGGTTATCTGCTGTTACTGAATAAACATAAAATGATTACACAATTATACTTTAAATGAAGTATTACAGAACTTGTTGAGAAAGTGACTGTTCTGCCATTTAAAAAGTTGTGTGTATATATATATGTGTGTGTGTGTGTGTGTGTGTGTGTGTGTGTGTGGATTCCTGTAATTCCTTTGATATTCTATATTCTTTGAGTTCTACAAAATTGGTGTCCATCACAGGTTTGACAGTTCACAGTCACTATATAATATGAATAATGAGGCTATTTTCAGCGTAATAATAAGCTCACTGCACATTACATTATGATTTAAATTTACGCATGGCTAGGTTATGGATTGATGCTGTGTTGTAAACCTAGTTATTTGATAGCCAACCTATCTATTGTCCATCTATATAAAGATTCCCTTGTTAAACCCATTTTGTTAACAGGGCTAATTATTTGTGCAGAACAAAATTAATGGAATTTACCAAAGTTCACTGCTTAATTCCCACTCACTTAATCCCAGTTCACTTCTTAATCCCAGCTCACTTAATCCCAGTACACTGCTTAATCTCATCTAATTGTGTTGTTATTTTTCAACTATAGGAACCATAGAGCTACACAGAGCATTTGCACTGAATCAGTTTACAAAACACAGGCACTGAAAACACAGAGCTCATGACTGTACTGAAATAAAAGTCTGAGGCAGGGTTAGCATGAATTGAACACGTTTGATGCGAGATCAGTCTGGATGTCCAGTCTGACCGCGAGAAAGACAAACAGTATAATAGCTTTTAATTCAAAGCATCAGTAAACCTAACTATTAAAACTATGAAAGGACAATATATTAATATATAATATATATAATATAAATATTAATAAATAATATAAAACACAAAACTTCTTACTTCTCTACTGCTTTCCGGGCCATTCTTTTGAAGATGTGGCACGCCTAATTCTCTATATTAGATGAGGTATTAGAAGGCTGTTCTCAGAGGAGAGCCGTTGTAGCTGGATCTCACAGACGAATCCCACACTAACCGCACAGCAGACCCAGCATTGGGGAGACTCTGTGCGCTCCCGGATTCCAGTGTGAAAGATGGGATCACGCTGAAGATGTGCGTGGAGGGGAGATGGACAGGGTATACGAGGTCTTGGCTTTGGACACGGGCCTGTTTTGGCAGCGGGTGGGGTGCAGGAGGGGGTCTGGGAATGCGTCCGTGTCTGGTACTCTCTGACAGAGGGTGGTGTTTGTCAGGGCGATATCCTCCCATTCACAGACTCATCTCCTTAACGATGACAGAATGGACCATACGGCTGTCAAGCCCATGACAGAGGGAGAGAAATAGCCTTGTTACCCCCCCAACCCCCACCCCGACAAGAACCAGTCTGGAAACAAGCAGCAAGAAAACAAAACTCTGGTTGGCTTTTCACTTTTTTTTTGAAGGGGGGGGGGATCAGTAAGAGAAGAAAGAGATTTACAAATACATTAAAACCGACCAAATATTCTATTAATGAGGGGGCACAAACTATGGTCAGCCATAGTCTGATCAAAGAAGAAACGGGAATAAACTGTAGCCATAAGAAACATCCAGACCTCACTCAGTTCGCTGACTGAGGCCGGAGTCATTACAAATGGCTCCAGTTATTAAAGTCAAATTATTGTTCATTAATAACGGAAAGAATTAAACAGGCTATGATCTCACAGATTGCAACAAAAGGCACTTGTGTATCGCAAATGAACTGTGCAAGCAGAATTGTTTACCCTCGCAATTTGAGAAGGGTCCGATCAGATTATTTCATTGTTGGACCGCTGAAACTCAGGAGTGAAGTCAACTGCCCCAGCCACCAGATAGCATCTGGTGACACAATGGATCCCAGAGACAAGGATCGCGCTGCACTGATGGGACCGATGGGGAACAAAGGTTGGACAGAACCGCTGCCAGGAATTCTGCGGGTTCAAACTTTACTGTAATCACACATGAGTGGCAAAATCACTGATATTTACAGCAGGCACGTCACACGACAGGAAAGAAAAAAGATGTTGGATTACAGCAGCGCATTTCTGCAAATCTTGAAACTGAATATATGCAACGAAACAGGAAAAATTAAACCAGGCAAATACACTATTACAAAATAAGATCTATCTTTTCACTTAATGGTCCAATGAGCAGTCAGAATGTCATTGTATCTCGGCCAATCAGAGTGCTATCTGCAGAACACATACTCACAGAACACTGAAATGGAAGCAGGAGACTATCACAACAAATTTAAGCCTTTCTCTCAGGGTCTGTGGTCCTCGCCAGGGATTTTCTTAGCACTTTCAAAGATTTACTGAACTAAATTTCATTATAATTCATTTTTAAAATGTATAATTGTCAGAGAGAGAGAAGGGGGGGGGGGGGTGAGAGAGAATTCATGGTTGTGACCCAACCTGCGTGAACCAATCATAATATTTTTGCCATCTTTTGATCACAGTGTCTTGATTGGTTCACACAGGTGAGCGAATGCGTGATGGCTCCAACTGTTGGGGGACGGATGAAGGCCCCAGTCCTCCATCATTGCCCTTCACCCCCATCCTTCCATGTTTATTGATCGACTCTCCCTGGCCTGTAGAGCTCCATATGGAAATGATGCGGGGGGGGGTGGTGGGTGGGGGGGGGGTGGGGGGGGAGGTGATCTATTCGCCTCCCCCCTGTGTTCTTCTCATGGCCAAAGCCAACCCCTCTATTTATTCCTGCACTCAGGAGATAGCACCGTTTATCACTGTGCCGGCCTGTCCCCAAGTCCACAAGATCAGCCCATCACCAGCACAATAAACGTCGGCGGGCGCTGATTGATGCGGCTAATGAAATTGATTATCCAGTCGCCGCGCACAGCGTTCCCGTGATTCACTGCTGTCTGTTTACTCAAACCGCCGAGATTACTTGAAAGATGAACCGTCACCGGGATATCTCGCTCTCGGCAATACCCCCGTTGGATTTGTTTTTCCGACATGCTTTGGAAGTTCACTTCTTTATGACTGTCCTTGATTTTTTTTTTTTTTGCCTTCGGAAAAAAAGACATCAAAGAAGAGATAGGCCCGGATTCTGATTCGTTACAAAGGGCTGTGTCAGGAGGGAAGGATTTTTATAATGAGCTGGTGATGATGACATGCGAGAGGCTCGACCGAATCCGCAGCAGAACGGGACTGTTTTTTTTTCCCCCGCCCGGTAAAACCCGCACAGATATTCTTATTCTTATTAAGAAACACACGTAATGCGTCTGGCCACCGTTCAGTGGCAACAAAGTCACAATTGCAAATGTGAATAGCTCGGAAACACGAACTGCTCGCACGCTCCAAGAAAAACAAGCGGTCACGTCATGGACCCGAGCGGCAAAGTGAGAAAGCTCAGGCCCATTGTGCCGTGTCAGGTCAAAGGAATCCTTCTAAACCCAGCAGAAATGACCCTTCAGACGAGGGCAGAAGCAGGAGAGCGAACCTCCGCTTTTTACAGAAGCGGCGAAGATGAGTTCCAGCCAGTCAGGAACACGAGCGAGGGGGGAGCAGAAACAGGAGAGCGAACCTCCGCTTTTACAGAAGCGGAGAACAAGGGGAACAGAAAGAGGAGAAAACGGGAGCCAGGCTGGGGTCAGCACGGCGAGGAGGGCGAGGCAGGGGGTTTGTGGGCCTGCGGGAGTCTTGTGACTGTGGAGAGGATATGGTCAGCAGGGTGGCCACCCATGCAGCTGAGGGAAGAGGAGTGGGGAAGAGGTGAGCCTCAGGACAAAGCTGAACCAGCACCAGGGTGGCCACAGGGCGGGCAGATTTTTTTGGGTGGTGGGGGGGGGGGAGGGGGTGAATGTAGAAAACAAGAATTGAAACACCTCAGCACAAAACTGAAGGACAGAGAGCGGTGCTAGCATAGTCACACAGTCATAGCTACACTATTCTTTTTCCTTCTTATTATTATTATGATGAGTGGAAGTGAAAATGAGCCTTCTGGCATGTTCCGGGGAGCGGCGCTCTCACTCCACGCGTGATCAGCTGATCCCGGTGCGGTCGCGGGCCGCGGACGGCACGACGGTCTGTTCCCCCCCCCCCCAACCCCCCCACCTGTCCGCAGGTGCCATCCGGGAGCAGCCGGCACATGAACTTCGACTCATCACAAATGACTTTATTAGTCAGATAAGGCTTTAGTGCCCCGTCAGCGAGGCCCCCGGACCTATCTCTGCCGGGGAGATCGATCGCGGCGGCTTAATCACGGCTTATCAGGAAGAACTTTCAGACGGATATTAAAACCGGGTAGCCTCATGACCCAGCCTCTATCTTCAGCCCTTAAAAGGCTGTGGGTGTCTTCTTCTTACTGTCATTAATATTTTCCATCATCGTTTGGTTTTAATACGGCTTCAGCTTCATCATTTACTTGCCACTCATTTTTAGGTTTTTTTTTTACCCACATCTGTCAGTATTTCAGCGGTATCTATCGATCTCGGTGTCTACATCTATCTCTGACAATCCCGTGATCTATCTGTATCTGTGCGAGAGTGTGAGATTAATGGATCCACGCAACATTGGTGGCTTCACATGAACTATGGTTTATAACTGTCTCATGATAAATATAGCTCCTGGATCATTTTATGAGCAGGTAAACCTGAGTTGGCCGTCAAGAAAAATTTCCAGTTATGTTAAGTGGAGCAACCATCCAGGTGAATGTTCAAAGGACACTTCAAACCATTTCTTTCCCCCTTCGTTTCTTTTAATAAGCAGCATATACTAAAAGGTGGGAAGGCCAGGAGTCAGAAAGTCCTACCACGTTTTGCTTCCACCCATAAAATCAGTCAGCTGATTTTACTAATTAGTTCTACACTAATTAGAGGAATTGCGCCAATGACCTAATCCAGGAAAACTGGAATGAAATACTGGGGAGGACTTTTACTTTACTGAACCTAGATTTTCTACCTTCGAAAAACCTGATGGTAATCCAAGAATGGGAGACGTAGGAGAACAAGACGTGAGAAAACGAGAAAAAATGTACATTTAAATTTTCAACCGGCTCATTAACGTGGGTATTATTTTGGCGTCATTAATCTTTAATAGACACCACCAAAACCTCCACTGAGAGCCAAACGCAGAGGGCGAGAAGTCATCCGTTCTTCGCATGAGAAAACACAGTGCCCCTTTATCCTGGCCTTACCCAAAAGTTAAATAATGATGACACGCTCCTCTAGCCGACATTAATCTTTACAGTCTGCTTTTAAAAATAACAAGAGCCGATCCCCCCAGGATCCAGGAGAAGGCCCGCGGTCTAAAGAAGTCTTTCTACGGCGGAATATTTTCCTTGTTAGCATTGGATGTGTGTGAGAGTGTGTGTGTGTGTGTGTGTGTGTGTGTGTGTGTGTGTGAGAGAGCTGGGTTCTGACAGAAATGAGAGGTACGCGCTGGACGCGTGATGTCAAAGTCCTCGACCCCTCTCGCCCCCCCCAACCCACCCCCCTTCCCAGCCCCACTTGTCATGATGGCGGTTCCTGGGGGCCAGCCACACATTGGTGTTGTTAACAGTGTTATCAGGGCCGGCCCAGACCAGATAACAGCCCTGCTGTTGATGGGAGAGGGCCAAGCTGCCAGGACTGGGCCCGCGCGGGGCTGAGGAATCCGCCTCTGCTTAATGCCAGTGGGCAGAGAGAGAGAGCAGAGAGAGCGGGGAGAGCAAGGAGAGCGGAGAGAGAGAGCAGAGAGAGCGAGGAGAGAGAGCGAGAGAGAGAGCCCCTTCGCCACCGACTCGCAGCAGACGCTGCCCCTGCTAATGCTGTTTGGGTTTGGGATCCAGACAGGAATCCCACTTTATCAGGGCCCAGGGAGCTATCTGGGGAGCCCATCCCCTCACGGCGTCCATTACGGCCCGATAGGACATGCGCTCCATGTTTCCCAGAGGGGGAACTGGCCTCCGAAATACAGAGCCACCTTTTTCCTGCCAGGGCTCTCTCACCGCCGAAAAGAACGTGACGTCCAACGCGTTCCTTCGCCAGTAAACCTCCGATGAAGATCATAACTGCCGTGTCAGAATCATCCATATTGTATTTCATGTGGAAAAAAAAAAAAAAACACAACTGGCAGCAATCCTCCATTACACTCTTCCCTTCATTATAGAGTGCTCTGCTGAAAACAGCATCCTGTGCGCGCCACTTCAGGCTTATCCTGACCCGCCGGGCTGGGGGCCCTCCAGTGGAGCTGGCCAAGGTGCAGTTTTACCTCCAAGCTCCTCACACAAAGCATTCCAAGAGCATCTTATTTCTCCCACCCCACCATGAAACACACGCACGCACACGCACGCACACACACGCACACACACTCACTCACTCACAAGCACATGCACACACTAACTCAAGCACACACACACACACACACACTGACAAACATATGCACACGCACACGCACAGATACACACATACGCGTACTCCCTCACAAACACACGCACACAGACATGTACGCACACACATGCATTCACACACCACTCCCCTTTCCTTCCGTCCAAGCGCAACATACTGTTTACAGACGGCCAGCCAAGGCTAACAAAGTTTCTATAATCTCTACTGCAGTCCCCCCCCCACCGACCCCTCCACCATAAACCCCCACCCCCCAACCCACCCCCCCACACCCCACCACCCCCCCGAGGAGCAGAGGCGCTGCGGTGCTGGCAGAGCAGACAATGTGCATCTTGTGTGAGTAATTTAGCATCCCGGACAGTCAATCTGCTGCTGGGCCCGCTGCCCTGACCCTCTTCAGAGCCCCGTCCCGCGCCCCGGGACAGTGTGAAACGCTCCTTTCACGGCTCTGACACGTCGCAGATTGAGACGTTAGAGCCCCGTCCGGCCGCGGCAAATTAGCCATTCTTCTCGGGCTAATTGGAAACCAAAATGTTTGCAGCCAGAAGAACCGGAGTCGGGGAATAACAGTTTTCATAAATGAGGGGGTGGGCTATAATATGTTTACGTTTTCATTTTTTATGTTTTTTTTTGGGGGGTGGGGACTTGGCGTGGTCTTGTTTTTTCGCCTGCTTGCGGGTCGGTGAGGAGCTGCCTTCCTGTGTTTGTACGCGTGTGTGTAAACGCCTGGCACCGTTGCAAATGCTTGTTGAGAGAGACTTGACCGCGTTATTTCCGCAAAGCTTTGAACAAACTGATATTTACAAAGTTTCCATTTCCCGGGATTGAGTGAACCACCACTAATTCAAAGTCATCAAATGTGCTTGTGCACACACACTTAATACTGATGCATATCTATAGAGCGCAGTATAATTAGCACTAACAACATTAATTATATTACTCACATTTACATAATTTAAGATTAAATATGAAACACAAAATGGCAAAATGAGCACAAATTGACTAATTTATCACAAACCTTGCCAGTTCGTTCTGTTCATTACACTGTGCTTGATCAAAGTTCGCCTAATTAAAAAAATTTGCATACCGCTCCTTCAAATAATGGACAAAGAGCATTAAAGGAACAGAAATCAGAAGGTAAGTGAGATATAGTACAGTTATGGTGAGAGACTGCAGCTGTGATTCAGTCAGCATTTGTCTTTAACTCAATTGAAAGTGACAAAACTTTTATTTTTTCCCCAAACACAGCATGGTAATTTCAGCAATCGCTAATACTAACTCGGGAAACACAAACTCCATTCGCACATTTATGAAACAAAAACCAAAAAATCTCAGAAGTGTCTTCTTCAGGGCATAAAGAGCGACCACTGAGACAGTGACCACAGAGCCAAAATCACAATGGTGACAGAGTGACCATAGAAACAGAGGGACCATAGAAACACAGTGACCACAGAGACAGAGTGACCATTAGGCCAGAATGAGCATAGAGCTGGAGTGAGCACAGTAATTTTCAACGCATCCAAGGTGCCAAGCAATTTACTAAAAGTAAAATAGTCCTGTATATCAATTAGGGCTAATTAAGTCAATTAAGGGAATTGCAAACATGACCAAGTTAAATCTGGAAACATAAACATAACCTGATTTAATAAGTTGTCGTTGCAAAAGCAAACAAATTTCAATTCCAACATCAATTCCTTCAACAATGTCATCATCACCTCCTGGAATTTTTACCTTTTCAATAACTAATATCAAATAAGTTTTTTTTTTATATTATTATTTTTTTTTTAAGAGGCCAAAGCTTGGGCCTTGCTGGTGTCCAGGGTGATATAAAAAGAGGCGCATGGCCCATGCAGCAGAAGGGGGGCCTCGCGGCTGAGAGCCCAGATCAGAGCCACAGAAAACATCTTCCCATTGTCCGCGTGAAAAAGGCGGCGGGCAAGAGCGGCATCATTCAAACAGCGTGGGGCCCCGCGGACAACATTCTCCTGACAAACAACACCAAAGGCACCTTACCGACTCACACTCTGCTGCCAGTGTACCACCCCCCACCCCCACAACAAAGTAATAGCGCCATGCCATCATTAGAACAAGACATTAGAGGCTAATGAATAGCTTAGTCCTATTTAGACTACAGTACATCCAAACGCTTGAATTGATTTTTTTTTTCCTTTATTGGCAGCTGCCAGGTTTTTTTTTTTTTTTGGTTTTTTTTTTCTTCAATTTCAAAAGCGACAAGCCACTGATCCAAAGCTTTCAGGATAGCTGTTTATTTATTTATTTTCCCTGCGCCTCGGATAAAAAGTCCCAGTGAATACAACTGACAGCCATGCCTAATATCTCTTTCTGCCAATTTTAGATTCCCCCCCCCTCCCCTTTTTTCACTTGATGTCTTTATGCAGGTTTTTGAAAGTGTGGGGGGAAGAGGGTTGGGGGGGTTGGTGGGGGGGACCGGAGCGAGTGACCCCCGCAGGAGGAGAGGGTATTAAAAGCAGAAAGAAAAGGGGGAACGAGGAGAGAGAGTGGGGCGCCCTGTGGAGACCCAGGCATCTCCGCTGGCAGCCCACATCCTGGCCTCAGACGGGCTTTGTCAGAAGCGAAAGAACAGGGTTCTTCTTCACTCGGACGGGGACAATAGGCGTTTTGTCAGTCAGGGGGACTTGGGGGAGAAAGGAGAGGGCCCATCTTCGCGAGGGGTAGCCTTTGGGGCTTTGCAGATGTTGAAATAAGGATGATTTATTAGCCTTGGTGTCCTTGGTGGCACTTGGCTACCGTCCCAGAAGC
Organism: Anguilla rostrata; assembly: GCF_018555375.3. NCBI lineage: Eukaryota > Metazoa > Chordata > Actinopteri > Anguilliformes > Anguillidae > Anguilla > Anguilla rostrata. Next base: position 10,375,041 of record NC_057943.1, on the reverse strand, counting down.
CAGCCGAGTTAGAGACAGGAGGAGGAGGAGGAGGAGGTGACCGCGGATCGGAGACATCTTAATACCTTGTATGGGCATGGAGACATTCCCTTTCTAACTGTCATGGTATTTTTGTTCTGTTTCTCTGAGAAAATCCGCTCCAGAGCTGTCCGCATCACCGAGCCGGGCCCTGTCTCTAAACCCCCCGAAACACTCCCCCTGCGCCTATCCCCTCCCTACCCACACCCACAGCCCTCTCCCCTGTACCCATGCCCCCCCCTTCTTATATAAAACAACAAATTAGCAAATTAACATTCCCCATGGATAGCCAGTCTCCCCCGCTGATGTGTGTTTGGAGTAGGACACTTTGCCCTCTCCGAACGTCCCGGCCTGCTTGTCCGCAGAGCCAGGGCCTTATTCCCCGCTTCGCAGCCCCCCCCCGCCCCGCCACCCCCCCTCCCGGAGCGCGAGCCGGTGTTCCTGCCATCGAAGCTGGAAAAGCAGCCCAGAGCCGAGCGGCAGATTAGGGGTCAGCTCGTGGATCCATGCGAGCCGTCGACGGAGGGCGTCACATGCCTTAATCCGCGGAGTCACCGGGGGTCAGACGCCCCAAAAATGACACCTTCTCCTGTTCAGCATCTCGATGCAAAAAAAAACCCCCCAGGGCACAAAAAAGCATTTTTCCAAGCAGCACCAGTACTGAGGCCTCCGTGACCGAGCCCACCCCGGCCCCACCAGCCAATCGACGGCAACGGCGCTTAATCTTCTGTGTTGTTTCTCCAGATTACGTCCGGCGCTCTTAATAGACCTCTGACGGTTAGTTAAAGAGGGAAAGTTTAGACAGCCTTCATCACGGCCACGGAGAAGATTGATTGGCAGTCTAATTTACAACCCGCAGACCGTCCCGCCCCCCATACACCCCCCCCCCCATCCCCAAATTCATACCTCTCGCCCAGAGGAGCAGTGTGCGCGCGTAGTGGGCGACCCGCAGATGAAGAGACTGATTGCCCCTGCTTTCCAGACGGAGGTCCAGTGCCGAACGCCGCCACACAATGTGGTGTGTGACTGCGCCGAACGGAAGGCTTGACATGAACAGAGGGGGGTCATCGATCATCGAGGGGGAGGTCGCGGCGCCATCACTCTCGCTGCCGCGTCTGTCATCTCCCCGGCCGGCCCTCTCTCTCTCTCTCTCCCGCGTGCTCCTGCTTTCACACACACGACCCGGCCCTTCCCTTCCCCGCACACCCCCTCGGTCCCCTTCACTTATTTCAGAAATGCACGCACACCGACGTTAGAGCTCCAAAAATAATACGGACATGCTCCCCCCTCCACCCACCTTATGGTATTTCAGATGAACGTGTTCACGTTGTTTCGTTGCTTATAGTTTAATGTCTACAACAGTTGGACTGGTATATATTATGCTCTAGATTTTTTTCAGATTGTTCTTTTCAGTGGTTTTCACAATGATTCCCAGAACCAGACTGACAGATTGGAATGGATTTGCCTTGAAAATTCGGAAATCTGTAAATTTCAGAAAATTCTGATTTGACGATACACTTTCTCCCAACTATAAATCATTTTTTTCAAGCCAGAGAAGACAGCACATTTCTCGGGCAGTGAAGTCTCTCATGAAAACAGCCCTTCAGCAGAAGAAACTCATGAGGTCTGATGCTTTCTTTTTTTTTTTTCCTTCAGTGAACGTGACTTTTAGGAGTTAAAAAATGTGGCTAAAGAAAGGAGAGCGTTGGGGGGAATGTGGTACAGTACGCCTCTCCCAAATGGGAAGGAGGGGGCGATCCCGAAATGCTGAAGAGGCTGCTTCCCCGTCCCGCCTCGGCGTGCGGGACGAGGGGCATGGCAGCTCGGGCGCGCTCCAAAATGATTTTCCATTTCCCTTATGCAAACCAGCGGCGGTGTCAGAGCTGCACACTGTCCAGATTAATGACCCTTTGCTCTCTCTCTGTCTGTCACAACTTCTACATCAGCATAAAAAAAAAAACACCTCAGAAATGTTTTATTTTTCTCCCGCAAGACATGATTAAATGCCCTATTCCCAGGGAGGGGGGATTGGGGGGGGGGGAAGGAAAATGTGCTGTCTTTGTGCAAAAGTGGCAGCACCAGCCTGCAGTTACAGTAAAGGTTAATGACAAACAAGGGACAATAAGCACAGGACAAAGACCGGCATACACGTCCCCTTTCAATGGCTTTTTCATTTCTCCATGAATAATTTAAATTATCATCTCTCTCTCTCCCCAAGTACTGTTCTGACCGAGCCTCTTTCTGAGACAAGAGTGTGTGAGAGAGTGAGAGAGAGAGAGAGAGGAAGAGAGAGAGAGAGAGAAAGAAAGAAATGCCTCTTCTTTTCTCCTTTTTATTCTTTTCATTTCTGTCTCATCCCTTTCATGTTGTTGCATAGGCAGTTTTCTTGCCATGTGAATCGGTTTGCAGGAACAATGGGATACACGAGGGCTGAGGGGGAGCGTGGAGGAACACTGGGCTTGTTGTGCTCCGCCTGGCCTGACGTTGATTAATGAGGGTGCGGACATGGGCAGAATGCAGAAGGAAACTCCGGAAGGCCTCGGGGGCACGGGGAGGAAGAGGGTACCCACAGCGAGGAGAAACGCGCCGCGGCCCAGTAACGGGGTGCCAGGGGCCCCGCCGGGGACAGGAAGGTGAAGAGCGGCAGCCAGGACATTTTTCATCACTGTCCATCAGCCTACTGCCTACCAACTAGGGCTTCTCTTTCTCTCTCTCTCTCTCTCTCTGTCTCTCTATCCATCCATCTCAGTCTCTCCCTCTGTTTCTCTATCCGCCTATCTCTATCTCTCACTCTCTTTCTGTCTATCCATTCATCTCTCTTTCTCTGTCTCTCTATCCATCCATCTATCGGTCTCTCTCTTTGTCTCTATCCATCCATCGGCCTCTCTCTCTCTCTCTCTCTCTGTCCATTCATCTTTCTCTCTCTGCCTCTCTATCGATCTATCTACTTCTGTCCCTATCTCTCTCCGTCTCTCTATCCACCCATCTATCGGTCTCTCTCTCTGTTGCTCTCTATCTCTCTCTGTCTCTCTCTATCTCTCTATCTATCTATCGTCGTCTCTCTATCATCTATCTCTCTTTGTTTCTTTCTCTCTGTCTCTCTATCGATCTATCTATCTCTCTCTATCCATCTAGTTATCTCTTTCTATCCATCTACTTCTCCATCCCTCTGTCTCCCTCTGTCTCTTTATCCATTCATCTGTCTCTTTCTGTCTCTCTCTCACTCTCTCATGCATACACACACACACACACAGTGCTGTAAACTCTGAGGAAACACAATGTATGTGTCAAAAGGAACGCGAGGATAATCTAATGAGGATACTGGAATTATTATCAGAGGTCATACCACTAATACTGGAACTAAGTAGTAGTAATAATAATAATAATAATAATAATAATAAAGTAGCAGTAGTAGTAGTCGTAGTCATAGTAGTGGTATGATTACTGTCATCAGCATCATCATCATCACTCTCCAGATGGGTATTATTTACCCCTGACTTCACAAACTGCTGCCTTACTGCCCCTGTCAGCCTCAGCTGAGAGACTGTGCTTGACTGAGCCCCTGAAAGCAGCTCTGGCAGGTCAGCGGGGGATGCTGTATCCTCTGAAGCCCATTCAAACAACGCCTTCGTGCCCATCACCCAAGTTGCAGATATCCATCAACAAAGCAAGAAAAGGTATCAGACCAGGCAGGCCATGAAGCCGAGATTTAAAAAGAAATAAAAGGTTTTTTGAATTATGGCTCCATTCAACAGGTCTGAACAGACCTGGACCTGGGTGGTGAATTTTCAGAAAAATTCAGTGCAATAGAAATTGTTTCTAAAATAAGATATTTGAATAACAGCCCAGCGCTCAGCTTTATTCGCTGTTTCCACAGTAACAGGTAAGAGATTCCCCCAGTTCTCTCCATTACTCCCACCCACTCTCTCCCGCACACACACACACACACACACATAACCATGCATACACACGTGCACACACACGCACATACACACACAGACACACATACACAGACACACACACAACCATCCACACACACGTGCACACACACGCACACGCGCACACACACACAGCCTCACCTGTCTCTCGGCCACTGCAAACCAGCTGACTCTGGTACAGGCAGGCCGTGGACAGAAGAGAGAGAGAGAGGGGGAAAAAGGAAATGGGGAGAAAAGAGAACAAAGCTTGCGTCCAATTTGCTCTTTTCTGAAGCACAGCGAACCTGGCTGCTTTCCCAGCGTATCATTCCTCCACTGAATAAGGTCAATTGGTTAGCGGCACTGCTTTAGTCCTGATGGGTTTTCATTGAGGGGTAAATGGTGTTCAAATTAGCCAAAGCCGTCAGAGGAACTTCCTTCGCCTCCTGCCTCCTGCTCACAACAACCGCCACAGAAAAATAAAAAAAGCAGAGATGCCATTGTGCGGAGCGCTGGTGAAAAGGTGCGGGCGGAGAGTTTTAACGGGGGGTGGGGCTCTGCCTGCTTATTGTCCGTCCTTCAGCCCACGTCTCACAGGATCTAATGCTTTTTACAGCCTTTTCTCAATGAAATCGCACAGCGACGATAACGCACCTTCACTTTCGCTAAAACGGAGACGCCAACTTCCATTTCCCAATAAGATGGTACAAAACATACCTGGGACATTTAGATTAGTGATGATAACCACGTTTAAAAAAAAGAAAACAAATTAATAATCTGAAGTTCTGGAGAGAAAGGCTTTGGGTTTCATGGATTTCCGTCATCGTCCTGTGTGCAGAACCCATCTTTCTCCCCCTCTAACTCCAGTCTGGGCTCCCCTTAGCTGAGCTCTGACCCTTTTACATCCACTTTCATTGTCTCAGCTCTCATCTATAGGTAAGCACCTCACAAAAACACCCAGCCACTTCAAAAACACATGACAATAGCCAGATTTCCTCCCAATTTAGCGCTGGAGAAAGGCCGGCTTGCAGGCCTTTCAGCGGCCCTGAATAGTCTGCCTAATTCAGGCTCAGACTGGGCCCTAACCTTCCTCTCCCCTTCACTTCTCAGGCCCTATTTACGTCCCTCTGACTTTGGCTAATTCACCAGCTATCTGCTCCGCTATCAGCCGTCTCTGCCGCCGGTGATAAGCTGGATTCTCCCCGCAAATGTGTAGTGTGTGTGCCTGTGTGTGTGTAAGTTTAAGAGTGGGGGGCGAGCAGTGCGTGGTTTTGTGTTTGTGTGTGAAGAGTGGTTGGGGGGAGCAGTTGTGTGTGTGTTGTGTGTGTGTAGATAGTGTGTGGGGGCAGTGGTGTGTGTGTGGTGTGTGTAGTGCGGTGTGTGTTGTTGTGTGGTCTATGTATGTTAGTGCAGTGTGTGTTGCATGGGGGGTGCGTATGTGTGTTTGTGTGTGGCCATCTGTCGGCTACTGTGTTTGTGTAGGCCCATGTTCTCATGACCATGATAGTGTATGAGTGAATTCACCGTACGTAAATCTGTGTGAGTCATGCATGTGTGTATGAGTGTGTCAAAAGGAATCCCTTTGTGGGTATAGCAGGCGCGTGTTTATTTGTGAGTGTGCGTGTGTGTATGTGCATGTGTGAGGGGGAGAATGGAGAGAGAGAGAGAGAGAGAGAGAGAGCGAGAGAGAGGCTGACCGGACTGAGGGAGTACAATCAGCAGTCTCCCCACACTCTCTAATTAGTCCAGCGCTGAACCCAGTTCCACTACATCTATTTTCCCATATCTTTCTAATTCTCTTTTCCTGACTCTCTAGAACAACCTAATCAACCCTCCCCACTGCCCCCCCCCCTCTCTCTCTCTCTCTCTTTTTTTTTTTTTGGCCTCTGCAACTGTTAATATGGCAATCTTTTCTTCCTAAAAGACTCCTGCTTTGCAGGTCCACGTTATTGTTATTACAGCAATCAGGGCCCCCGCCCGCCAGACCACGGACAACAGCGCGCGTGGGGGAAATGAGCGGGCCGCACGAGTGAGGCTCGACGGGCAAATCCGCCCCTCCAGACAAAGGTAAATCAAACGGATTTCTGAAACAGCCCCGATCGCTAGTTCCACACGCGTACCGAACGCGGGTTCCACACTCCCAGGCAGGCCAGGAAGCCCGTAAGAACTCTGGGGCTTTCGGTAAAGACCCGGTGATCCAGGCCCCCCCGTCGGAGCTGCGCTGCGTGATCCTTAATCGCGGAGGTCAGGCCGGCGTTGTACAGACGCACGGGCAAAAGATCAACTTTCCCTGTGTGGCCCGTTCAACCACGATATCTGTGTTTCCAGTGGTGTGTGTGTGTGTGTGTGTGTGTGTGTGGGGGGGTAAGGTAACAGGAAGGGACAGTGAGAGAGTTTATCTGAGAATTGAGATGGCTCGGGGGGGGGAGGGGTTTACAGTTTGAAATATGCGCTGAAACCTGACTGTAAACAAGGTGACAGCAGGACTGCAGTGGCATCCAAGCTTCAGCCCAAAAACCCAGGCTGGCCCCGCCCACCTCACGGCCCCACCCACTACACTAGCTCAGGCTAGGTGACCTCGTCCCCAGTGATGTAGACGGTACATTAAGGCTAAACAAACACTAAACACCATCATGTAAACCAGCCACAAGCGACACAGCCCCACACAATCAACAGAGAAACGCTAACACCCCTACTACCGATCCGATACGACCCATTACACGCTATGTAAAACCCACCAATAATAAATGGGGGCGTGGAGGAAGTACACTTTGTTTGGGCGAACAGAACAATCGATACCTCCTACAGAATACAGGACTCAAAAAACAGATCCATATGACTTTCCCCTCTCCTCCACGGAATGGCAAGTTTTTCTCCTTCAGCTTGTGTGTGTGTGTGTGTGTGATTTGTGTCGAACGAACAGGGAACGGATTGTAATTACCCACACAAAGTCAAAAGTACACACACAGCCCCGGTCCTCACCGAGTGCATCTCTGGAGAGGGGCGGGAGAGAGGGAGCCAGAGGTAGCAGACACACACAGAAACAGGACTCCCTCACACCTTCTCTGACCCTCCTGTTTGGCCACGATGGCTTGGCAGAGAGGCGTATTAAGTGCCCAGCGCGCCCGGGTTGATTTCCTGATCTACTCGCTGAGAAAGTCAATAGAACTCCCACGTCCACCATTTGTTTTGATTTTTCTCACTAACGCAAATTGACAGCTAATTCATCAGAACAGGAAGCTGCGGAAGCCAAGAGGAACCCCCCCCCATCCTTCCCTGCCCCCCACCACACACCCCCCCCCCACACCCCTACTTCTTTTCAACGCACTTAACTTTCTTTACAAGGCAGTTATTGTAGCAAAGGCAAGGACTATGCTAATACACAGACATATTTTTCCACTAAATAACTCCTGATAATATGAATAGTTTTTATTTAACAAAAGAGAAACGCCATAAAGAAGTGTTCCCATCAAAGACAATGCTTAATTGCAGACTAAGTATACATTTAAGACACCATTAAAATAGCCCCAATAACCAATGCTAGCTAAATATTTTTCGTACATAGTCCTCTTCTGAATTGTCTGATTTAAATTACAGTATATACTATGGTCTCAAATTTCATACTAATAAATTCATAGCAAAGAAAAAGGAAATAATATCATCTGAATGTATATATTACACAATGTTTTACGATCACAATGCCCCTCCGCCACGCGAACGCATTCCACGCCAAACCGTCATTTTGTCACAGGGAAATTCTGCCGCCGCAGTCTCATCGAGCGGACTGGACTCACAGTCTCATAGAGAGGACTGGACTCACGGTCTCATTGAGAGGACTGGACTCACGGTCTCATAGAGAGGACTGGACTCACGGTCTCATAGAGAGGACTGGACTCACGGTCTCATAGAGCGGACTGGACTCACGGTCTCATTGAGGGGACTGGACTCACGGTCTCATAGAGAGGACTGGACTCACGGTCTCATAGAGCGGACTGGACTCACGGTCTCATTGAGAGGACTGGACTCACGGTCTCATAGAGAGGACTGGACTCACGGTCTCATAGAGCGGACTGGACTCACAGTCTCATAGAGCGGACTGGACTCACGGTCTCAGAGAGGACTGGACTCACGGTCTCATAGAGAGGACTGGACTCACGGTCTCATAGAGAGGACTGGACTCACGGTCTCATTGAGGGGACTGGACTCACGGTCTCATTGAGGGGACTGGACTCACGGTCTCATTGAGGGACTGGACTCACGGTCTCATAAGAGGACTGGACTCACGTCTCATAAGAGGACTGGACTCACGGTCTCATAGAGAGGACTGGACTTCACAGTCTCATAACGATGGACTCACGTCTCATTAGAGGGACTGGACTCACGGCTCATTGAGGACTGGATCACGGTCTCATTGAGAGGACTGGACTCACGTCTCACTTGAGAGGACTGGACTCACGGTCTCATAAGAGGATTGGACTCACGGTCTCATAGACGACTGACTCACGGTCTCACTGAAGGACTGGACTCACGGTCTCATTGAGAGGACTGGACTCAACGTCTCATTGAGAGGATTGGACTCACGGTCTCATAGAGAGGACTGGACTCACGGTCTCATTGAGAGGACTGGACTCACGGTCTCATTGAGAGGACTGGACTCACGGTCTCATTGAGAGGACTGGACTCACGGTCTCATTGAGAGGACTGGACTCACGGTCTCATTGAGAGGACTGGACTCACGGTCTCATAGAGAGGACTGGACTCACAGTCTCATAGAGAGGACTGGACTCACGGTCTCATTGAGAGGACTGGACTCACGGTCTCAGAGAGGACTGGACTCATGGTCTCAGAGAGGACTGGACTCACAGTCTCATAGAGAGGACTGGACTCACGGTCTCATAGAGCGGACTGGACTCACGGTCTCATTGAGGGGACTGGATTCACGGTCTCATAGAGCGGACTGGACTCAGTGTCATCGAGTGGACTGAACTCGCAGTCTCATCAAGAGGACTGGACTCGCGGTCTCATCGAGCGGACTGGACTCACGGTTTCATAGAGAGGACTGGACTCACGGTCTCATAGAGAGGACTGGACTCACGGTCTCATTGAGGGGACTGGACTCACGGTCTCAGAGAGGACTGGACTCGCGGTCTCATAGAGAGGACTGGACTCGCGGTCTCATAGAGAGGACTGGACTCGCGGTCTCATAGAGAGGACTGGACTCATGGTCTCACAGAGCGGACTGGACTCACGGTCTCATAGAGAGGACTGGACTCACGGTCTCATCGAGAGGACTGGACTCATGGTCTCACAGAGCAGACTGGACTCACGGTCTCATAGAGAGGACTGGACTCACAGTCTCATCGAGAGGACTGGACTCACGGTCTCATCGAGCGGACTGGACTCACGGTCTCATCGAGCGGACTGGACTCACAGTCTCATCAAGAGGACTGGACTCATGGTCTCATTGAGCGGACTGGACTCACGGTCTCATAGAGAGGACTGGACTCACGGTCTCATCGAGAGGACTGGACTCATGGTCTCACAGAGCAGACTGGACTCACGGTCTCATAGAGAGGACTGGACTCACAGTCTCATCGAGAGGACTGGACTCACGGTCTCATCGAGCGGACTGGACTCACGGTCTCATCGAGCGGACTGGACTCACAGTCTCATCAAGAGGACTGGACTCATGGTCTCATTGAGCAGACTGGAATCCGGCGAGTGCACAGGGCCGCGCTCTGAACCTTTCCTCATTCCCACAGACTCATGTGGCTCCTAATAGAGCTGGCTGAGATCCACGCCTGCGGTGTCATGTGACTGGAGAGTCCTCTCAGCGCCTGTGACACGGCTCGCCCTCGCCGCCACTCACACGGCGACTGGGGGCCCCGATCGAGTTCAGCTCACTCACAGAATCTGGAGGAGCAGGTACAGAAATAGCACTAAAATGCCCATTCTAAAGTAAATAACATTGATAATTAATTATATTATTAGTATTGCAAATATGAAAATATTTACTTTGTGGACTCAAAAATTGCTGAAGCGCAGCTGTGGGAGCAGATAATGGCCATCGCTTATCAATATTTTTGGATGATAGCAAATCCCGGCAGGGTTCAGCACTGCTGCTCAAAGCGGGTCCTAAATGGCGTCCAGTCAGCCGATGGGAACAGTCGGAAAATGGCACAGATGTCCCAGAGTGTCACATGAATGACCCAGTTATTCTCCCTCATACAGCACCTCAAGCACATTCTGCCAATGGGGAACTGGGCCCTTCAGGCAGCTGAACGGGGACAGTGTGGGTGGGTGGACGAAGGGGGGTGGGGTGGGGGGGAACAATTTGGTCATTCTAAACGAAGAAGGCTTTCTTAAACCCCAAAGACACTCTATACCCAAAATCCTCTCTCAGAGCCATCATGTGAAGAATTTCCCCTCCTCCACCCACCTCCTTCCCCTCTCTTCCCTCTTCTTCTTTCTGTTTTTTAATAAAGCTGTTTGGTTGTCAGGTCCTTTCAGGCGCGGACTCCCAGCCATGTGAAAAGTTAATCCCTCGGCGCTTCTCCGCGGTTCTCATCTCCCTGGGAACCCCCGAGAGCGGGCGGGCTCAAGGGCGACCCTGACAAGGCTGGAGTGGGCGGCCCCGGACCCGGCAGGCACTTGAGCGGCCCCCATTCAGCCCCCCCGGCCCGCCTCTCCTGCGCCTGTCCCCTTCAGGCGCTTTTGATGAGGAGGACTGATGGACAGTGGGATTTTGGATTTACATCTTTAAGTGCTCATCAACTTGAAGGATGACAGTGTGCAAAATGGAGCTTTTAATGCGTTTCTCCTGCTCGCCTGACCCCGCCCCCCCCTCCATACTCCACACCCGTCCTGAGCGGCCCCCCCCCCCACAAACGCTCTCCTTCACCCTCTTAAGGGAACAACCGACACAGACTTTCGACAGAGCCTGCCCGTCAGTGGGTACCTGATTCGAGTACGTGATAATCATCACTGATCTGAGCGCTGAACATTGAAAATTCACTTAAAACATGGTGGCCCTCTTTTTTTCACTCCTGCCCTTCTGAGGTAGTACTATGTGATTTGGGAAAATGTCACAGGTCTTTAGATTGCATTCTGGGACACGGTTCTTACTGCACCGGCACAGCTGCTGAAACTGATGCAGCGCTCTCTCGACAGTGAGTACCCCCAGCAGAAGCGCTACCAAACCGGTTCCTGCACCAAAGCGAGGCTGAACTTATTTCACAGGGAGAGGCTGTTGATTTTCACCGAGGATTCCGCCTGTCCGTCCATCTTGGCTCCCGCTCACGCTGCGGCTAGCGGGGACTGGCTCTGAGCGGCACTGGAAATAGAGTCGGAACCGGCCAGGAATCTTAATCCCTCTGCCCCCCAGTCCCTCTCCTGCTCACTCAACCTGCTCCAAATGGCCTTTCGGGCCTCCGCTGTGCCTCCAGCCCAGGCCCAGGGCCCACAAATTAGTTTTGAGGGAAACAAGCGAGATTTCGGTTGTAGAGGTCAGCCAGACATTGTTCCGTCCGAGGGTTTATCTCGGCTACAGCTGCGTGGCACAAAGGTCCGGCCGTCGCTGACAGAAACCCAAGCTGTGCTAGCTAAATTACTTCGCCGATAAGGCAGAATTAGCAGCGCCGCTATCCGAGAGAGAGAGAGAGAGAGCGGGAGGACCAGGGGCCGGGGAGAGAGAGACAGAGAGAGAGGGAAGAGAGAGGGAGGAGGGACGAGGTGGGACTGGTGTCTCGCAGGGACAGGCCAAAGGAGCACAAATCCGGTCTTAAATTGCACCGCACATGCAAATCCCGGGGGCTTACTTTCAGGTGAGAATTTCAATAAAGCAGAATTAAACCGGGGGGGCTTAATAATAACACAACGGCAAAAAAAGAAAAGAAAAAAAAATCACCAGCGGCTTATTTTTGGAGTGATCAAATTTCTACACAGACCGGCGACCCTGCCAGAACCTGACAAAACAAGTAAGACCAAATAAAACAGCTGGGACGTTGGGAGCCAGCGCGATGCTGACCGCACGCTATTACTTCACACCTAGTCGATACGCGGAGCGCATTTATGAGATTAAAATATGAGATTCCTGAACGAGGCGCAGCGGGGCCAGCTCTCCCTAAATCAGCGGCGGGACAGGGGGAGTGGTGCTGACCCTGGCGGGGGCAGAGGCGGGGGCGTGAGAGTTTGAGCAGAGAGGGCAGCGGGGCTTTGGTCCCGGCTCAGGCGGGGTGCGGGGGCTTCACGGGCGCGGCAGCGATCCATCATGTGGGGGGGGTCGGTGCTGGCAGAAAGCTCCCCCCCCCAGCGGTGAAAACGCGCCGTGCGACGAGGGCGCCGCTGTCGCCACGGTCGCCTCAGCCCTCTTTGGGACCGCTGGTGAGGGGACCTCTGTGTCCCTCTCTCTTTCTCTAAAACAAGCCAGCCTCTCCAGAAGCAGCAGGACTCCTAAAAGTCTTTTCAGTGCCCCCCCTCCCCACTGCATTGTTACCACCGGCCAGCAGGGGGTATTTATATTTATGCCCCCCCCCTCCCCCACCACCAAATCATCACCACCACCCCCCCCATAATATTTTTATAGTCTGGCACAGCAAAGAAAAACACTTAACATTCATGCTGTTGTTTCAGTGAATACCTATTACTGTAGGTTCTAGTAATGTCAAACATAATAAAAAAATCCAGGCCCAGCACTATCTTGCAAAGATATAAGCCTCGCTTGTGCTGAAGGTTAAGAGTAAGCAGAGAGCGAAAGAGGCAGACTCTCAGCCGTTGTCTGGGTCTACAGCGCGCTTCGGAGAAAGGCATCACCACCAACCGGAGCTCCTGCAACGCAGGCAAGTGGCCAGGTGGTCATGTGACTTGCCTTAGAGAGGATGTTGCATCGCTTGGAGTGGTACCAGGCGGACCGATACCGAGCGGAGCTGCACCCAAGCCACCGATGTCACTTCCTTTAGTTCCAAAAGCATGACGGAGCGCAGAAGCGCCGCACGTCAGCCGAACAAACTGTGACTAAGAAGCTGAGCGTTGTCACAGAGATACTGACAGAAACATAACTCACCGCTCGCCCTGACTTCATCCTGTCCAAATCCAGGACACAGCCACTTAATGTTAACAAAGGAACCAAGTCCACAGACATCAGTCATTGTTAATGGGACAATGGCATGAAGCGTTAAGGCTCATGTACGTATGAAACAGTGGATCATCTACAGTGTTCATCCCAGAGACAGGATGAATGGTGAGTCGGCCGCAATAATAGATATCTAAGGATTTCTGCTGAATAAGTGACAAAATGTCACATAACGACACACAAAAGGTACGTGACAGTTATGTCTCAATTAAAATACGAAAATTGCGCAGACAATGCAAACATAAGGCAATTTTGTGGGGATGGGGATACAACTGTTCTATGCCCTATAGACAGACAGTGGTACTGCTACCTCAGAGATCAATGGCCAATAAGGCTGCTCCTTTCATAAAACCATGTTAAAATAAATTAAGAAATATTAAGAGAGACTAACTGAACATAATCTACAACCTTTCCTAATCTACGTGAACCCATTTAAACCAAAGGAGAATTTGGGGGGAAAAAACTGACATTATAACGGACTGAACAGACATTTTGCACAGAAATATGCTTGTTCGCAATACTACGATGGGTGGTATGCCGTCTTCCAAGTTATGGGCTGTTTTTTAATGTTGCAAAACATTTGTTGGAATTATATTATACTGGTTATACTAATTACATGAATCTATATTGTTAAGGAATGAAAAAACTACTCCCAAGTACTGTAATGTATATTTTAATAATGCATTATATTAGGTATGAGAAGTGTATTTAGATGTTTTCAAAAAGCAATGAAACAGCTATGATATGTTGATATTACTGACAGATGGCCCTTTGATGAGTATAAAATGTTCTGCATACTGTAAATAGATTTAATTCTTCCATTCTCACAAGAGACACATGCACATGAACATGCACATGAACATGTTGTCTATATCCTTTTCTGTGGCCTATAATAAAATGGCAGTAATTTATAAAACATTTGAATATATCGTTGTTTATATACTATACATTACATAGTCATTTATCGGGATAAATTATTATTTAAGTTAGGAAATGCAGACGAGATTGAAACAGCTTTAAGGAACAGAATTTAAAGTTAAAATACGAGGCAGAGAAGGAGGTAAATGTGAAAACTCAGTCCCACGGAAGAATCTGGAAGATTCACTGACCGGGAGCAGCACTTCACATACATGGACACATTCTCAGAAGATTCATTAGTGCAGCTCTGCGCTGGTATACGTTGCATCGCGTCTGGTGGAAACCATCCCTGTGTGTGATTCAGCGAAGGGCACATCTCCGAATAACCCCAACAACGTTGGCCAGAACATGGGCTAGCAATTTAACCATTTCCAGATTCTCACAAAGGTAAACAGATAAATGCAACAATTTTAAAGATGAAATAAAACACTCTCGTTGTGCTTGAGTAGTAGGTCTGGGTCTAATTATTTAAATAGTCTATTTAGGGGAGAAATTAATATATCATTTTTGAAATGCCCTGAAACATATTTTGTGTTAGTGGCCAGCCTCATTTCAGCAATGATAATGAATAATGACTTTTCCAACACAGTTAAGCAAGAAATCACAGGTTCTCTTAATGCTATAATGGTCCAAGCTGTTATCAGTAAACACACACACGCACACACATAAGCATGCACTCACACAAGTATGCACACGCGCACACACACACACAAATCTCCCTCTCTCACACACACACAATCTCTCTTCTCTCACACAAACACACACACAAGGCAAGCAAAATCAGTATTCTGTAACTACCTATATTCTCTTCAGAAGATATCTAGAAAACAACAGAATGTTAGTAGGGATCTTAAAGTTACTTTCTCAGTAGACGATGAGAAGCAGGAACATGAAACACTGGAGCCCTGAGACGGGCCAGAACCTACCACCCTGCAGTACAGGGCCGGGCAGCTACCCAGAGCAGTGCCAACATGTCCCTGGCACACCTGCCACCATCAATACTCAGGTACCCTCCCAGCACCACTCATCTCCACCGGTCATCTACAATACTCAGGAACCCTACGCCCAGCACCCTTCATCTCCATCTGTCACCTAAAAAACTCAGGTACCCACCCAACACCACCCATCTCCACCTGTAACCTGCAATACTCAGGTACCCTCGCAGCACCACTCATCTCCACCTGTCACCTACAATGCTCACGTACCCACCCAGCAACACCCATCTCCATACGTTAAATCTGCCCAAAAACCACACTCAGCTACAGAAGTCCTGAGCTTCACAGATACCTTTCAGAACAGGGCTCAGGATGTTCCCAGGAAGGAAAGGGGTGCAGAACAAGCCGCAGATTAAAGAGCGTGTGAATGCAGCCAAATTTCCAAGTGAAAGCATCAATCTAATTAACAACATAAACAACTCCGGCAAATATCGTTATTTACCCTGGCAGAGAGCAATATCAGTGTCTGCTGTGCCCTCAGGACAGAGCGCAAATGATGTGGTAATTCATCAGGACACTCATGACTGATGGCTTTTCACAGGCAAGAAAGGAGAAAATTGGACAGGAGTTACCTGCTCTTGGCAACGGTGTGTGTGTGTGTGTGTGTGTGTGTGTGTATGTGTGTGAGTGTGTGTGTATGTGCACACGCTTGTGTGTGTGTGTGTGTATGTGCACACGCTTGTGTGTGTGTGTGTGTGTGAGTGTTATAAATGTAAATTTAATGTTTGAAAACACATCAGCAATAGTACAGCACCTGCTATCATTCAGTATAACAATTAGCACAACAACTTTATTAAAGAGGACTCGGGCCTAAAAAAAGTTTTCAACCTTAACTATATTTTCAAAGATGAATTACAGCTGTGCTTAATTCAATCCAAAAATGAATTAAAAATAATATATAAAATAAATAATGAATAGACATTAATATAAATATGAAAGTACCCTTTGATCACATCTCCCCATTGCCTCTTTCTCAAAATAACTTTCATCTCGGCATTAGATTAATTAACAGATGCCGGTAATGAGTTATTAACAAATGAAAAAGCATCAATGCGGTAATCAATCTTGACGTTTAATTTGCTGCCTGTTTCCTCATTATCAGCGCTTGTGTTGGAGGGAATAAATTGACGACAGAGCAGACAAGAGATGTAAGATATTTGTCTTCAACAGCTCCTAAAACCTGCCCCAGTGTTTCTACAGCAACATGGACCATATGTTTAATATTAGGTGTAATCTGTTCCGCTGGAGTGCTCAGAGCTGGGAAAATTGGATTAAATTGGCTAATAGTATGTTTTAAACCTACATAAAATGGAAGAGAATGAAAGAAATTACAACCAAAACTAAAATTTAGATGTCCTACACGTTCTTCATTTTTCATACGTAAATTCAGTGTATTTTTTTTCCCTCCAAGTCAAATAATGTCAATAAAATGTTTTTCTTTTAAAACCACACGGTCATGGTCAATATTTTATTTAAATACCACAGGGTTGCTATTTACTTCATTACATGCTGATGTGGGCACAGAACCATGAATAACAAGGCAAGGTTACATTATTCAGTTTCACACAGTTTCTAAATGTTTTTTTTATCAACCATACATTTGACTGCAGAGAAATTATTTCGCATCAACATATTGTTTTAGATTAATGATTTATGGTGTACCGAGTGATCCAGGTGAATCCAAGCACAAAATCACAGACAGATCACGCCAACCGCCATTTTCCCCCCTGTGCTGTATCGCAATGCAGTGCAGGCTACATCTAAACTGACCGAGAGTATTTCCACCATTTCCACCAGCTTCAGACCTGGTTTCCTACGGAGCTCATCTCGCTTAATTCTCTGCACATCGGCCTGATTTGATTTGTTCAGAGATGCTAATGAACCATTTACCCTGACAGTTTATATGATATGACATGTTCTATTAATCTAGCACGTCGAAGGGCTTTTGAAAATGTACCACACACTCATTGCTGTCTCTCAGTGCGTAGATGTCCATTCCATACTTGATAAGGTTACTTAATTTTACCTTAATTGCTTTTTTTCCCCCTGTTCTACATTCATCCACAGCAGGGCACTGAACCCCAGATAATTGAGACACCGTGTAGGTAACAGACCTGGGCGCCCCATTACAAAGGGAAACGTTCTCCCTTGCTTTCAGCCACAGGGGCTTCTCTGATTGGCCCGGAGGGGACGCTTTCTCCCTAAAGTCCTTGGCGGTTCCTGTCCCTATCAGCTCGGTGCCTTGCGTTCTTTGGCCCCCGCAAGATAAAAACGCCTCCATAGGCAAACAGACTAGACAAGTTGCGAGCTGCGCCCAGCGAGCGCTATCTTGGCACATGCTCGGCCGGCTACGCAATATGACACAAAAGGCAGGTAAACACGGAGGGCGAAAGGTAGGGTCAGGACAGATAGTGTCAGGGCGGGGCGCGCGGTTTGAGGACGTTAGCAAGGGGGAGGACAAACAAAGCCGAAACCGCTGGTGCGAAGGCTGGCTGTCAGGAAGGGATCAGAGGACAAAGGAATCCGGCAGAAATATGAGGAGCCCCATCGAGCGCTAAGTGTCCGTCACGTAGACAGAGAGAAAAAAGAACACATCTACCCCAAGTATCGCTAAGTCAATAGGATGGTAAATATGAGAAATGGCAGGCACTGGCAGTTTTTTTTCTTCTTTTTTTTTTTTTTTTTGATCAAATGAATAATGCAGATATGGAAAAACACTCTGTGCCGTAAGAGCAAACAGAAAAGTTTGCGTTCCCGACAAAGTCATCTCAAGGTCACCGGTGCCCGGCCCTTTGAAGCCGGGGAGACGAATGACAGCTCGTTGACAGGCTCTATCCCCACACAATAAGACGTGTTATGTGCGAGGGAGTACCATATGTCAATTCTCAGAGCTCTGCGCGGCTCTGCTGTGTGAACAGACAGTAACAAAGTAACGCCGTATCAGCTACGCAGACCGGCTAAAAAGGCCCGCAGAGGTGTCAATGCGCTCCTCGGTCTCCCGTCTCCCCGACTGGCTGCGAGCAAACAGCACAGACCCCATCGACCAACCGCGCTAAATCAATAGCAAGTTAGTAATTACACTGTGTGGAACCACACTTTTAATTGTCCCGACTTTTATTACAGTCAATACTTTTTATCTGTGCAAGAGACGGTATGAGTATGTGTGGGTGTGCGTGCGAGCGTGTGTGCGCGTGCACGTGCATGTATGTGCATGTGTGTGTGTGTGTGTGTGTGCACGTGTGCGTGAATATGTGCGTGTGTGTGTGTGAATGTGTGGGTGTATGTGTGTGCATGATTGTTGGGAGGTTGAAAGTATGTATTTTTATTTCTTAATAGTAACAGGTTTAACAAACTAATATTCTTCTGTTACGTTCTCCACTGTGACGGCAGTGGGGAAGGCTGAGAGAAGCGGAGGGAGATGCCACCGGCCAGGCTATCGGTATGAGGCGGCGCAGGTGCCGTCACGGCGAGGCACAGACCCGGAGCAGCAGAGCTCGAGCAAGGTTACGGGAGAAGAGGGTAAACACCATTAGTTCTGCTTCTGAAGGCACTCGCTGTTTGTTCTTCACCTTTTTCAAGATTGCGTGGCCAGAGGTTCCCTGCATCGGGAGAAAATAAAGCAGCTTCAATGCCTGGATGTCTGAATCACGCCTCCTCTGTTGTGGTTACAGCATGTGAAACAATGCCCTGCTGCTGAGTCACTGCAGGCCCTTCAGTCCTTCACACATTAAATATTACACATTATACCTTACGTTTACTAATTACTCCGTACAATCACGCCGAGTCAGTAGATCACTCAAAATTATAAAGCGGCGTTTATTTTTTTAAAATCGAGAGGAATTTATCCTCGACTGAGATGGATTTATCCTCGCAAATTTGGTGCGATACTCACTGTCTGGAATAAGGAGAAAAATCTGATCTTTCAGAAATGAGTCGTTTCACAAAAAGCATCCATGTTATGACACCTTACAGAATGCCTGGTATATAAGGCGAGCATTCTCTGTGTTTTTTTCTTAAGTTTCTTTTTTTTTTTTTTAGCACAAACTATATGTTAAAGGTCACCAGGTCATATTTAAAGGGTAAATGAGGATAATTAGATGCATTTTGATGGATTTCAGTGTTGTGTGATGGTGACTGTGGTGTGTTAGAAGTCATTCCTTTGTTCTTTCAGGATAGTGACCAGCGGGTCTACCTGGGACCATGCGGGCGGTCACCGACCACAGCAGTCATGTTCGCGGTCAAGGTCCAAATTCTCCTGTGACACCGACACTGACTCCAGACCCACAGCGTGCTGGCGCTGCCACCCTTTGCTATGAGTCGGCCATTAATGACTAAAACGAGAGCGCGTGAGACATCCATCCCACCAGCATCGCCACTTCCTGTCGCGCTCCTGACTGAAGCTCGGAGCTCAGGTGGGGGACACCCGACCCGCCCCCCAGCGAGGCCTGCGAGGACAGAGAGAGCAGAGCCAGGTCTGCTGACACATCTCCCCCCCACCCCACCCCCCACCCCCACCCCCACGTCAATACCTTCCATCTCAACCCGGAGCGCGCGGGCGCCCAATGAGAGCGCATCACTCTCAGCGGCCCCTGAGCCGACAGGAAGCTGGCTGAGAGATCTTCTCCCGGCTGGCGGCGGGGGGTTAAAGAGGCATGCTGATTGAATCAAGCTGCGGGGAGGTGAGCGCTGCATTATGTTGTGATAAAGGGGAGCATAATGGTTTTTAAATAGATGATTGTGACTGCCGTCGCCGGCGCGGCAGAGGAGGCGGGCGGAGGCTGAATGGATGTGGCCTGCAGCTAAGCGTCTCCCAGATTGAGCTGTCCGTCTCGCCGAAATGAGTCTGAGTTAAAACACCTCGCCACCGCCACCGCCACCGCCACTCGCCGTCGCCCCGGGACACGGCGGCCTCCCGCTTCCTCCGCCCGGGCCGCTCTCATTACCCATCGGCCCGACTCCGGCGCCAGGCCCCGCGTCTCGGGCCGGGGGAGAGTAATGGAGCTGAACCCTGTCCCGCTCCGTACGGAGCGCCCCTCATCCTCCCAATATCCCCCCCACCCCCCCCCGCCTCACTTTCAGCCACACTGTACATCCCTGTACGTACCTGCAGGATGCCATTTTACCTGGAACGCTGTCTGCTGAATACAAAAAGGATCTAAGCGCAAAATAAACCAGAGATATTACACTACAAGCGTTAAGCAGATGCTCTTATGCAGAGCGACTTACACAGCCCATTTTTTTACAAACTATCCATTTATACAGGACACGCACTGTATTCCCCAGATGTAGTATAAAGAATAAAAAAAACTGTCAATCTTGGAATCTGTCTTTTGAGGTTACAGCAGTTGGATTTCATGCACATGAGATCCTTGTGAAATGAAATATTTCCACCCAAACCATCGTATGGCACTTCTCCGCTCCAGCATTCTTGTAATCCAGTTATTTTAACAGTTGTGACCCCCCCCCCCCAATCCCCCCGTCACCAAAAAAAAAAGAAAAGAAAAGGAAAGCTTCCAGCTTTGACGCGCAGCTCATTGTCGGAGCTGTCTATTTGTCTGGGAGCAGGGGCGGCTGGATGAGGCAGCCCTGGCGGGGTCCGTGGGGAACCCCGGCGATGGCTATCGATGGCTGGCTGTTATGACTATCTGTGATAAGAGCACTGAGCCCAAAGGCTCACCACGGAAAGCAGACAAGATGTTTCTGGAACAGTCCTGGTGGCCGAATTTGACGGGGGGCGAAACTTCATATTCTGTGAGAAACCACCTTGCTGCAAAGCAAACGGCTGAGCATCTCAGAGACCGGTTTTCAATCTCCATACGCAGTATGCTGAGTACGGAATAAAGTAGCCTAAAAGTAGCATTTGACATGTCAGTCATTTTTCATAAAACATTACTAAACACGCGACTTGTCTGTCTCTGCTCCTGACCATACACTGATGTGCAAAGCTACATCGTTGAGTAGGCCCCAAGCTAGATAAAAAAAAAAAAGTGAAGGAGAACACCGGGATGTGCATACTGTACACTTCAACTGAAATCTGAGCATCGCACGGAGTAATATTATAAGTCAACAGCTCTCTGGGCTGAGAGACGGTCCGCTGATGAGCTCCATTAGCCGCCATTCCAAGCAAAACGGCTTAGAGAAGGTGTAGCTTTTGGAGGCAAGCCCCGGGTTCTTTAAAGCTCTAGTCATAATATGAGCCGCATAAAGGAAAACTTCTCCGTGGCGCGGTGCCACAAAGCGTGCGCCTGGGCCGCTAACCGTAACGCGTTCCTCTCGCGCGGTTCTGGGGCGATGAACTGAAAACCTGCCGGGGCTGGAAATATCCTGCCATGCGCAGAATCCCGGCGATTGAGTGATCACGCAGCCGGGTCCGTGCGCTGGCACACAGGAAGCAGCCATTGTGAGGGAACACGTTGGCCACCGTTACCCAAAGACCAGCCTCGAAAGGTCGTTTCTCAGGGCTAGCCTGCAGTACCAGCTGCGTCCTGCAGGGGGTGATGGAAAAAAATCCACGCTTCCTCCTCATGTAGAAAAGTTCAGGCACGCTGCACCCCATTATGACCAACTTTCGCAATATTCATTTTCCTCCACGTGACTAATTCCAGGACTTAATTCAAAAAGCATAATTATATATATAAATGTGTAACGCAATACATATCTGACTACGTTGGGACCCGCAGCTAAAAATATTAAAAGCAGGCCGGGCTTCCCATCTGATAGGCCGTGCGGCCCAGAGGAAAATCAAGAGTCACTTAATGAGCTTACTGAAGCAACTTCAATATCCTCCAATGTCATGCTGAAATGAAAATTAATAGTTCAACAGAGATCCACGAGAGAGCCGCTCGTCTTCCATTTCCACATCGCGTGGCGTGACCAAATGACCGCGCTCGGAGGGAGGGACGAGGCACGGGAGAAACGCTGATATCTTCGGTAATCAGAAACACCATTAAGGATTTTGAAATCTGGCAGCACCGAAACACAGAAATCCCGTTCAAAAAACTGAATAGCGGTGAGAGAGTGCGCGCAAGTGTCGAGCGAGCGTCGTCTCTCTCTCTCTCTCTCTCCACATCTCTCCCTGGAAACGGAGGGTGAATCACTGCCAGGTTCACTTACCTTTTCCTGAAAGTCGGCAACAAGCAGGGCCTCCTTTGACTCACCGCTTTTAATTTCACTGAGCTTTGCTTTTTCAGAGCAAACACAGTCTAAACAGGGTTTCTTTCAAAGCAGGAGCAAAAACAACTTAACTTGGCCTTTAGGGCTTTTATTTAATGAATTTATTTTTTAATGATGTCCCCCCCACCCCACCCCTCCCCAATTTGGAAAGCCCAAGTCACGCTCGTGCCGCAGTGCGCCCCCCACTGGCCGAATGGCGCTCACTCTTGGCCTTAGCTGCACGAGGAGCGTCTCTGGTCGGGCCTGACTTGTTTACAGAGGTGTGAAAAGAAGTGTTGGTGCCATCACCCGCGTTGGAGGAGAGCACACGCACGTCTATGCCCTCCGGAGTCAACAACCGAGACTGCGAGGAGCCTAGCGCTGTGGGCGTGATCGGCCAGTCCAAACTGGGGAGAATTAGGCGGGGGGAAAAGCATTAAATAAATAAAGAAATTAAACACAAACTAAAGCTCCGCTCATTTCCTCTCTCAGTCCCTGCCACCACCCTGTGTGTGTTTGTCAGAGAACTCACCTCCCATCCGAAAGTGGTCTCTTTGACCGCGGCGCTCCGCGTCCCGCTGTAGGGTCCGAACCGTTCCCCAAGCCTGATTTTGGCTTTGGCCCAAATCCCGAGGCCCGCCCCGGGGACGGAAGACTCTCTGAGCTCCAGGTCGCCGGGGATGGGAATGTCGTCAGGAATGTAGACGGGGACTTCGTAGGGGGAGCCCTCCTTGGGGGTGAAGTCCTGGTTGTTGGGCAGAGGGGACGGGGGCCCGACGGGGATGGGGGACATGATGCTGTCTTCTGTCTCCTCCTCCGCGCTCTCTCCGGCGGGAAGGCTGGGGTCTCGCTCGTACATGGTATCTGCTGCTTCACTGTCATCTGCAACGCAGGGGTGGGAACAAAAAAAAAACAAGAGAGTCAGCCTTCAACATCATCCTCTTCCTCATCACTAAAACCCTAAAGCAACAAGGGAGGGGTTCTACATCTCCCACTTCCTGTTCCCTGGGAAGGCCTGGCTTTGTGATTGGCTGGACACCTCAGAGCATTAACCTCATCACTAAAACCCTAAAGTAACAAGGGAGGGGTTCTACATCTCCCACTTCCTGTTCCCTGGGATGGCCTGGCTTTGTGATTGGCTGGACACCTCAGAGCATTAACCTCATCACTAAAACCCTAAAGCAACAAGGGAGGGGTTCTACATCTCCCACTTCCTGTTCCCTGGGATGGCCTGGCTTTGTGATTGGCTGAACACCCCAGAGGCTGGAAAAGCTGAGGCTCGGGTGATGCGTGCCTCACGACTCCTGCGCTCCGCTAACACCCCGGCTCGTAATACCGCTGGACAATCGGCGCCATTCAGTTAAAATCGCTGTCATTTCCTGCGGTGTCATCTTTCAGATAATGGTCTGAAATGAGCCACTTGTGCGCAGTTGCTACCCCTCATCACATTTTTCTTTTAGTCACCTGTGTTTGTTGTTATTTCGGGGCTGGTAGCGCGGCTGTGTTACTCTTAGAGTGAGTAGCCGTGAGTAACAGACAGTCAGAAGGGGCGCTTCAGGTCTCAATGTGTACTTGAGAGTGAATTACTGTGCAAACTGGATTTTCAAACGAGAAATTTTCCACCTGATGTGAGCAGAAATTTGTAACATTTTTAGACAAATTTTGTAAAAAAAAAAGAAAGAAATATATATTTTTTTAGACAAATTCATTCTTCTGTAAATGAAACCAGCATTGTTATGAACATTGTGCCTCCGCCTTTCTAATTGCCAAATGAGAAACAGGATGATTTTTATTGTGGAAATTATAGACAGATCAATGTTTCACCCAGAGACAGCATGAGCAACAGGAAAAAGGTTGTTTAGAAAGTTATGAGACAATAAGAGCATTGTGGAAAGCTTTACGGTGTAAATTGAAAACAGCAACAGGGGTAACATCCCCTGCGTGTGCGTCGGTTTGAAGAGGAAGACATGAGCAAATCACACTTTAACGTGGAATGAAATGTCCAGACCACAAACGCAAAAGCACCTATCCGGCAGACACTTGAAGAGCAAACGCACGCCCAACTCCTAATTTCTTTTTCTTTTTTTTTTTTTTGAAGTGAGCCCACACAAAACATCACTTTTCCCGTCACCCAGGCAACGGCGGTGTCAGTGCATGGACAGACTCATGTGTAATTTGTAGACGCACCGCTGCAGTTTGCTATCCAAACACAAGACCGGCAATCACAGTTAACTAGGCCGCAATTACTGCGGGAGTGCTTCCAAACCCCCCACCCCCCCACCCCCCACCCTCCATACGCTCAGCCCCCGCCAGCCAAGAACACTAATTTTATGACTCGAAAATATTTCCTTATGAATTGGGGTCCATTTGCCTGTAAGCAAGTCGAAAAACAAAATGTGCTCCACTCGCTCTGACGGACTGCTGTCTTACTGTCACACATCACACACGTGTGCGATGGAACCAGCACCTCTGCACCAATCACTGATTTATCTGAAATGGCATAATCATCAGTGAGAATTCAGATTGGTTACTCTACACTGTCTTACAGAATATATTTTCTCATAAGATTATTCACAACACTGTACCACAATACAGGCAATTTATAATGTGTAAAATCAGTATTAATAGAATTACAGTCTAAGATATCAAAATTATTTTATGAGTATCATTTCAATAATTCAATAAAAAACCTTTTTCTGTTATGATCAAATGAAAAAAAGACATTTTTTTAGCCAGGTTGTACTGAAGTTTTAAAGTGTAAAATATGAATGTAAACTGTCTGGCAAAGCTGACCGGGCCCAAGATTTCCGGGAAATGTTTCACATAAAAACCCCAGCAGTAAAATGAAGCCGTTTTATGACAGATTTCTGCGTCATCCCGCGATTTTGAGGGGAAAAGAACAGCCTTACCCATTTTTTTTATTTTTTTTTTAATGACGGGAGTTTCATAGGAGCTGCAGGAACAGCCAGGCGGTTAAGTAGGAAACATGTGGAGCAGCAGTAGCGTCCCCTTTTCACAGATCAATTAAACTTTTATAACCGCTGCCTATCTGCTGCAGCTTTCAGGAATCAAACGTGCTTTCGAACCATTAAAAACTTTTCTTTTTTTTCCCCTTCCTTTTTTTTGGCATCTTATCCATTAACTACGATTACAAAAACTGAAGACAGGCTCGGAAAATCTATTAAACAGCCTAAGACTTTAAGGGGCCTGGAGTGGAACACACAGATCACTGTGATGAAACTCAGCAACTATATATAGTGCAGTCTCTAAGTATTTGGACAGTGACACGTTTTTTGGGTGTTTTGCTTCTGTACTCCAGTACATTGGATTTGAATTAAAAACAATGAATACGAGGTTAAAGTGCAGACTGTCAGCTTTACATCCATATTAAATGACACATACAGGAATTACAGCCCTTTTTATAGAGGGTACAAAATTCATTGCATAACCTTAAATAAAGTCGTCATGTTTAGTATTGGTTTCAAGTCCTTCGCCTTCAATGACTGCCGGAAGTATGCGCTCCAGTGACATCACCAGACGCTGAGCATCTTCCCTGATGCAGTGCCAGGCCTGTGCTGCAGGCATCCTCAGTGAGTAAAACGCATGTTCAACTGAATTCAGGATGGGTGATTGACTGAGCCAGTCAAGAACACTGCACGTTTTGGTCCTGAGAAACACCTTACTTGCTTTAGCAGTGTGTTTGGGCTCACTGTCCTGCTGCATGGTTAAGCACCACTCAATGAGTGTTGATTTGGTTGGATCTGAGCAGATGCTGTAAGAGGCTTCTGTTCCTGTTGCTGCTGTCAGGAATCCAAGTCATCAATAAAGACAAGCGGTCCAGTTGCAGTGGCAGCCATACAGGCCCAAATCATAACACTATCTCCACCATGTTTCACAGATGAGGGGGGTGCTTTGGATCATGAGCAGTTCCTTTATTTCTCCGCACTTTCCTCAGTGC